>NW_023615858.1:0-33193 GCF_013339695.2 Rhipicephalus sanguineus | reverse complement strand
TGTGATGTCAATGACGCTAACACATGTCGCGATCTGTGACGTCATGATGACGTCATATGGTGACACCATCACGTGACGGTTATTTTTTGCATTACTCGTGTTGACGCCGCCGACGCGGGACGCCGACGGGCAACCTTCCCATTGATGAGGCATCTAGGGCTTTCGCCTTCATAAGCTACATAAGTTTTGCATTGCCTCATAAGCTACATACATTTGCATTGCCTCCGTGATCGGCCCATCGATCACGGAGGCAACGCAAAATACATGTCGTGTGAATACGTCATCATGTGACATCACGTTATGTCACGTCATGGTGATGTCATAATGAAGTTAAAAATTTAGGAGATCTGTGACGTCATGATTACGTCATATGGTGATGTCATCAGGTGACGAATATTTTTTGCGTCACTCGTCTTGACGCCGCCGACGGTCCACCTTCCCGTTTGAAGAGGCATCTAAGGTTTTCGCCTTCATAAGGTACGCGACGTTTGCTGGTGCACAAGCGAGAGAGTCAAATGCTGCGGCTGTGTGGTGCATTTATGTTGGCAATATCATTTTTGTTTCAGTCGAGCTTGCGCTCCGCTGACACAAACACAATGTGCTAGAAAGCCAAAATTTATTTCTGCCACTCTCAAACTCACGTTGGGCCTCCCCAACCCATGTATTTTCTTGGAGCCTCATTATTTACGTGGGAAGATGCCACCCTGTTGGCGTTAGACACGACACTGCTGCCAAAATTCCTGGGGTACGCGCCAAATAATTACTATCCTGTCGAAAAAAAGGCGTCGCATTTGCTCACGTTTCGTGTGAGCACCAAACGAAACGAATGCACTGAATAAAGAAACAGAAGCAGCGGCATTTGCCCCTGAGAAGGCCGATCAATACGCAGTGCGAGACAACTTGTCAAATGACATTGAGACGTACCTGAATTTAGACCGAAAAAGAAAAAAAACACTGAATCGTCGGGACGGCACATCACAAAGTTGTCATGCGCACCGAAGCCGCAGTTGTAACGAAATTGTTTTTGAACAGCTCTGATAGTGTCCGCGCAACTGTAGTTGTTTGTGTAATCACAAATTCTCATATTTTGCGACCTAAAGTTCGCAACGCGGTGCCAAAACGCGCTCGTAGCAAAAGCGAAACCACCAGTACGGACATACATGCAGACACTCATACATGCAGAGGCACCGTCAGTCGTCGCGAACCCGTGCGATCGCTGGCTTGAGGCTTCTTTCTGTTGCTCCGTTTGGTTATACAGGCAGTCTACTCTAACGAGATATTTCACATAGTTTGCACTCAGCAAGTGACTACCTTTCACGCAAGAGGCCGGTTCAGGGGTCTCCAACGCGATGACAGCGTGAAGCGAGTGCTCGGTTTTCCGCAAAGAGACAGCGACTGTAGACTATCTTGTGCTTTTTCTTCGTCGAAGATTATTTTGACAGTAAAGAACACAGTTCATTTCGAAAGTACGTACAGAAATGCCCTGGAGGGCTTCCGCGAGGGGTTTTGTAGAGCGCCGACAGCAAAACCTATGGGGAGCGCGCCGGCGGTATCCTGCCTAGCATGCAATCAATGCGCGTCCGATAGAGGGCGACTCCGTAACTTTTCGCGGCCAATATGGACGGAAACACACTTCCAACTGTCGCTCCAAGAATGGAAAAGCCGATACAAGGTAGAAAACCAAGCGATAAGTAAGGTTATTAAATTAGGCATAGGTTAGTTCCTGAATACGCCGGTAAGAGTTTCGAAAAACTTTTGAAGCGATGAAGATTGCCATATGTTTCACCTCCGCTTACCTGAGACCTGGGGATGGTCGAAGCATGCAGCTTCATCGGCCCTGCGTCGGCACAGTCTTTCTCGGGCGAGCGCCCGTTCTCGCTCCTTCCGAACTTACAGTTCAGTGTCCGTCGCAGAGAGGGCGTTTCCGGAGGCAACGCGCGCCGTTAGCGCCGTTCGCTCTCTCGCTCCACGTGGCGGTGCTGATCTGGCGCTGGTTAAGTGCCGGTGGGAGGAGCAATCGCGCCCTTGCAGAGGCGGTGGCGCCCTCTCTTGCGTTGAACTGGTTTTATAGATGTGAAGCATGTTATTGCAGAGTTCAATCCGGTGGTGGCGGTAGTGCGCGGCGTGACCACCCTTACTGCGCATGCGCAAAACGCTCCCCATTCCCCCTCTTTGAGATGGAAACCCTCCCTACTCCCCCAATTCTGAGACGGAATTTAAAAAAAAAATGCTGTTAATGAGTGCGATTAAATCCAGATTATTACACTATTTTAAATTCATTTAAATCGTTTTAGCTTATCCTGAACCGGTTTTGACTCATTATACACTTGTTTTTTACAATATTTTGATAACTTCATTTACCGTGTCAGTGAGATCAGACGCCGACAAGCCGACAGCCTAAGGTGCATCGCCTCTAAAATGGTTAACAATTCAGCATACAATGCGCTATACTAGGGGAGAGCGCAAACCATCCAAACGCTAGAGACTTATTGAAATGGTTGCGGGTTGTGCTTCGCAGGAAGGGTGAGCGGTTCACTAATAACCGTTGCTGGCGCATCAAGAGGAACCGAAACCACGGCATGAATGAGGCATGAATGTAGGCTCCAGATTAGATTTGACCAAGAAGACCTCTGTAACGTGCATGCAATATCTAAGCACACATGTGTTCATTGCACTTCGCGTCATCAGAAGTGTGGCCGCCATGACCGCAAATAAGTAAAATTATTCAAAGTATTACGAGCTGCATTACGTCAGTGTGCTAAGCTGCCACTGAATTGTGAAGCGGCCTTCCTACTTCTGGCCGCTCAAGGAAAGCGCTGGGTCGCAGGCACGACACTGCGAATGGAGCCAACTCTACGAAGGTTCTCAAGTAAGGTCACTCGTTTTACTGACAAGAGTGGCACAGGCTAACCTATTTTTTTTTGTAAGCTAGGAGGCTAAGGATCTCTCCAACACCATTTTGGAAGGTCAAGAGAAGACATCAGTGAAAGAAGCACTGAACTGTAAAATAGGGATTAGAATATTAAATCTTAAAATCTCTCTTTAGCCTAATGACGACACCTTAAAGGTTAACAACTGCCTTACAAATAAGACAGAAACTTGCTAATGATGGACGTTTTTCGCGACGGACAGTTTGGAAGATAAGACGCAAGCAAGCTCCAACAGACCCCTTGTGAGAGTGGAAAGAGAGCGAGTGAAACTTTATTCAAATGAAAGGGGGATCTTAGATCCTCTATGCCAACAGCAATATCTGTTGCAACTTCGTCTTCACCAACCTAGCAGACGAACGTTTTATCATCATCGTGATTGCTCCTCACGAGCTGCCGCTCGCTCGAGGTCACGAAGCCATCTTTTTCTTTTTCATTCATGTTCCATTAAAGTGTTCGTTCGGACGTGCCGTCCATTTTTCTACACGACAGTCTGGTAGCCGGCGGACTTTGAGGTCCACCACATGGTGCCGAAACCCAGAGGGATCTTCTGAACGACGCCTCATCGATTCAAGGTGTCGCGCGGCGACCCCTGAGCATTTGGCGAAGTGTTCCCGGCTGCAGTCTGACCCATGGAACGGCTACTTCCGACGACGCAAGTGCCTGCGCTCGCAACTGGATGGCATCGTACAAGAAGCGGAAGGCCTCCTACGAGAACAAGAGCTGCCATCGTCACAGGTCAGCGGTTCGATTGAACGAATCAACGCGATCTACGCACCTGATAAAGAAGATAGATGACAGCCTAATAGACGAGACGCCCGACGAGCTGATCGAGGCAGAGATGATAGACGCGAGCAATTATGGGGACGAGATTGTAACATTGACGGCAAAGCTTCGCTTTGCGATTCTGGACAACCAGGCGTCTCAAGCCTCGCGCCCGACGAGGAGCCAAGCTTTGGACGACGACGAAGCCAAGCTTCCGTCAGTTTCAGGTCGAGAATGCCGCAACTAGAACTGCAGAAATTCGACGGCAACCGACAAAAATGGCATCGATTGTGGATGCCGTTCTCGACGGCAGTGCACAACAACGACGAACTTAGCGCTGCCGAGAAGTTCAACTACTTGAGCACGCTTGTCACTGGAACTGCCGCTGCAGCCATCCGGAATCCAGGCAACGGGAGAGTGCTATGAAGACGGAATAGATATCCTCAAGAAACGCTTCGGGGACGAGAGGATTATCGTTCAGGAACATCTTCGAAGCCTCTTAGATCTCAGGCCAGTCTTGTCGTCTTCCAGCACCACCGAACTTCGAGACCTCTACGACGAAGTACAAGTACATGTGAGGAGTCTCAAAGCGCTTGGAACAAGCCCCAATATATACTGCTCCATGCTACCGGAGATTCTCTTGCGAGTCATACCATCGGACTTGGTGCTCAAGTAACATGAACTTCACAAGCCGACAACAACTGCGGTATCAACGATGCAAGCGCAAAGGGACCCACAGGACAGGACGACCGAAATCGAGAAAGAGCTGCAAGATCTTCTGGACTTCCTCGAACAACAGCTTCTTTGCAGAGAAACTCTGGCGGCGTGTGCGTCCCCAAGAAGACCTGAAATCCGTAAACAAACTGGAGAGATGCCGCGACGAGTTGGGCATTGTACCATGTCGTCAGCAACGTCTCTGCAATGTGTGCTGGGGAAGCCTGATACATGTCTGTTTTGTAAGTCAACTAAACATCGTGCCGAAGTCTGCGACGACGAAACGAATTTGGCAGTCAGGAAGCAAATTCTCACCTAGGCCGGGCGATGCTTTCGTTGTCTCAAGCAAGGTCACATGGCAAGAGACTGCAGGGGAAGACAAAAATGCGACAGATGCTCTCGACAACATGTAACATCCATGTGTGACCCGGAATTCCGGAAGAAGGCAAACGAGGCTTCTGAGACAGCAGTAAACCTCCTTTCAGAACACGCGAGCCCTGTTATATTATTACAGTCCTTGAAAGCCAAGATAGCAGGCACGATGTCTTCAAGGTATTACAGGGTACTCTTGGACGGAGGGAGTCAGCGGAGCTTCATCACCATCGAAGCATCTCGCCAACTTGGCTGCCAGCTGTTGCAAGAAGAAACGGTGATAGTTGGAGTTTTCGGAGGTCAAAAGACTCAGAAAACAAAGAGAAAAGTCCGTGTCAGCATTTTTGAAGAAGCCACGAAGGAACGGATTGTAAGCGCCGCTTTAGAAGTAGAGGCCATCTGTAGCGAGCACATTCCAATTTCAGGCCAACAAGTTTTAAAGAAAATGGAATGGAAGAAACTGGAATGGATACACGAGCACTTTGCCTAGAGGGAGACAACGGAAATTCTGTTGCTCTACTAGTAGGCTCCGACTACTACTGGAAATTTGTGACTGGTGACGTGAGAAGCGTGTGCAACAGATTGAAAGATCTAAAGGCTGTGCGCACTAAATTAGGATGGACTGTGCAAGAGCCAATTCCTTTGCCAAGCAACAGCGCTCACTGTTCCACAGTCATTGTACTTCGGATATGCGTAGAAGAGGACTGTGCGTCTGCGCTCTCATAGAATTCGGGATCCGAAAAGTTTACTGTGGAGCTGGTGAAAAAACTGTGTTTGTCAACGACTGAGGATGCAACAGTTCTAAAAGTCCCACGAAAGAGGACGGCCGCATATTTCGACGCCTTAGAAGTTTTCGAAGGTTTGACAACGACCGCTGTCCTTGGAAAATAAGAAAAGATCATTTATGTGCCTGGATGAAGGACCAGCCGACAGATTCTACACCTACAGGACACATCAATCTTTGAACAAGAAAAACATTCTCGGGAGCCGGTGCCAAAATCCAAAGCCAACGGAGCCTTCGTGCGGCGCTCCACCGAGGCGAAGAAAATCCGACAGACTTACACACAAGAGAAATTGAGCAGAGTCAACAGAGAACTGTGGTGAGAACCAAAATGATGGGATTCTTCAAGGTGGCCAGAAGACGTTGGTCAAGACGCACGAGTAGGACACAGAATGCGCCGCCACGACGTTTTCTCAACTGTCAGTGAAAACCCATTGAAACGAATAATTGACGCGGAGGCTCAGTTCTCGTATGGATGTTTTACGATTCACCCGCTTAATGAGATGCAACAGAAATGACAACAAGCCGATTTCGACTTTTGCTAGACTTCAAGAGAGAAGCCACCCTACACATTGATAAGGCCACCTCGTCAACAACCTGGTTGCCTGACAACGACCGCTCAAGAAAGAAGGCCTACTTGGAAAATAAGAACAGGTTAAGTTCACCTCGACGTATGTGACAGAAAAGTGTGTGTGAAGGACCAGTCTCCTGACTGTTATTTTCGTCTGATACACCTGACAGACATAGACACCGCCCTGTTCATCAATCTTTGAACACCGACTGGAAAGACATTCGTCGGGAGCCGGGTGGCTAAAATCTGTTCCACAAGCCGGGAAGATGTTGTAACTTCGTCTTCACCAACCTGCGGCGTTTTATCATCCACCGAGGCGAAGAAAATCCGACAGACTTACAGCTTCTCAAGAGAACTATGAGCAGAGAATCTACAGCAGAGCCATCTTTCTTTTTCATTCATATTCCATTAAAGCGTTCGTTCGGACGTGCCGTCCATTTTTCTACACGACAGTCTGGTAGCCGGCGGACTTTGAGGTCCACCACAATATCGTCATAGGCGTGCGCAGGGTTGCCCATCAGGGGGGGCAAAGGTTCATCGCAGTGCCTCCCCCTCCCTACTAAATCAATCTATGGGGCAGATTTTGCGCCCCGCCCTTTTAGGTGATTAGGGGGTGTCCGCCGCCCCCCCTGCCCCCCCCCCCCTTCGCGCGAGAAACGGCTATAAAAATCGGCAGTAACAGCCGTCAAAGCCCTGCTGCCCTGCTCTGCTCTTACCCTGCTCTTCGATGCATTTGATATTTTTGATCAGACGGGAATTTTAAAGAAACTCGGCTCTTCCCATTTTGGGCATTTCATTCGTTGCCGGACATTTTGTTTGGGAATAAAAAAAGCAAATCTGAGTTGGAAGGAAAGATCGCGTCTTCCCTGAACGAGATGAAAGTATGAAACGAAACGCTGTGTTAGCATTGCTAGCCCTTACAAAGAGGCCCATGTTTCGGCGTGGCGCAGTTAGAGTATTCGATTGCATCGAGAGGCGGCGAGTTCATTCTCGTGGTGGGGCTTTTTAAAGGGCCCCTCACCAGGTTTGAAAATTTTGAGCTAATGAGCGCAATGCATACCTGGGGTTCACAACGTCTGCCGAAATTGCAACGCTACGCGCCGCGGAAATGTCAATTTCAAGGTGAACGCTGTGCCCTTCCTCTCGCGGGCGCGCGCTTTAGAGAATGAGGGGATGGCGTAAAAAAAGCCCTACGTAGATGGTAGTGCTGTGACGTCGCTCCTCTCTAGACGACTGTGTTGACGGCCAACAAGCACGAAACTGCGATAATTATGACACGGCAGGTGTAGTTTGTGTAATTTGTTGCTTGAATAGATTCATAAAACTTGAGAGAAATTGAGACCCAAAGGGAATGTGTGTCTTTTCCATTTTTTTTTTCGTATTGCGCGAGATGCGGGGCTAATGTGCCTCCCTTTAATGCGTTCGTGTCCCCGCGGTAGCGCATCGAGAACGCCAGCCCGAAACAAAAAATGTTCTGGTGCGTTCGCCCTCATTATGTGTTACTACCGCGCAAGTAAACGTTTGCAGACTGGCTCATGATAGCCCTTTGCCCGTACGAATGTCGCACTTTCATGCCCGTCCCGCAGAAACAGGTACACCCAGAGAAGCCAACACACGCTCACGGCCGCTACATAAAAAAAAAGCTAGCGGCCGTGCAACGCCGCTCGCGTGGCGCAGTCATGCCCGTGACCAGATGCGTACGTGTTCGGTTGCAAGTGAAGAGGGCAGGGAAGGGATTGGCTTCGAAGGCTACACGGGGCGAGGCAAGGTTTGAAACTCGCCTCCTCGATCGTGGTTCGCGCCGCTACAAATTATTGTTTTTTCAGCTCGTAATGAACCGATTTGAAAAATTCTTGCGGCATACCGCTCTTCATTCGGCACACAACAACTTCCAGCGTTAACTAAACTTGATGTGGCCTGGTGAGCGGCCCTTTAGACGATAGTCTTTCTTGGGATACCTAAACGGAGAATGTTTGGTCTGTCTTTCTGCCTTTCTTTCTGTTTGTCGGCACGTCCCTCGATTCAACCACTCGGCCAAAGTTGAACCACTTGCCCAAAGGCCAGCCATCTTGAACGGCTGACTAGGTTCATACTTGTGTACATTGTCGACCAAAAAGCAAACATTACGCATATCTGAGGCGCAACATCATTAGGTAAGTATAAGGTGGTGTGTTCCTTTATTAGAAAATGCATACATACGTAATTCTAAAGACCCTAGTTTCTTAAGCTGCGCTCAAAATGCGACTGCGCGTTAAACTTGACTTCCTCCGTGCCCTCTGCACGTGCTCAATGTTGTGTTTCGGTTTCGGTTCTTTATTGCACTGTACGAATGCCATGGGGCGCCGCTCTGGCATTCCTGTTTTAGCCAGGTGACGTGTAAATAAAAGAGTGTGTGGAGAGTACTCGTTCAGTGCGGAAGTTCCTTCTGCTTCAGCGCTTCGTGCCAAACCGCGTGTTCGGGCTGGCTGGCGTTCCCGCCGGTCGCGTTCACCGCCGGTCTTCGCCTGCTACTGCACCGGGCTACCAGCCCGCAACACAGCACTCGTTCCCGTATTGCCAGATGGTCCATATCTCACGCAGCGCCTCTTCTATCGTCTTTGGACATTTGCAGCGAAGCACGCAGATACCGCAATTTTTATTGCGATAGCAATTATATGGACTTCGGCTGGATTTTGCCTGCTCGCCGCCGCTGCACCGTATATGTATAAGTATGTATATATCTATAAAGTCCCACAGAAAAATACCAGAAAAAGCTTCCGAAGCCGAATCAACAGGGACCTCTTGCTCCGCAGCAGCGGCGCTCATACGCCACGAAACGCAGTTCCACGTCTAACCGACGTTATATACACACCATTAGCGTGGACGGACTCAGAGACAGCAGGCGATAATAAGTTTCTTCATACCAGCGAGGTGGCGTAGGAGCCCGACGGGCCATTTAAAAGTCGTCGGCGAGCTCGCTCGCTTCTCATTTGCGCATGGGAGAAGCTTGCTTTTCCGCTGTCTGCTCGCGCGGTTTTCTCGTGGCGAGGGTAGAGGAATGTTTCACCTCACCGTGATGTCCGCGCTCATGTTACGGCGCGTCGAATGTCACTCGAGCTCAGGGACGCCGCTAAACGAACAAACAGAAGATAGCGCGAACTACAAGTGACAGCTCGACACTTGAAGCACGCAGTTTCCTTCGCTGTTTCGGCCGCCTTTGCAACGAAGCGCTGCACTGAGAGTATCCATTGGCGAGCCTATCTCGTATAGCATTAGTTCCTTGCTATCCATTCATTGCTTCGCCCTTGCGGCGAAACTTGACTTTTTTTTCATACGGATTCCTTTTTTTTTATTGCACTAATGCTTTCTCTATACCTTTCTTTACTGATATACTTATGTAGGGCAGTAAGGGACCGCGGTTTTAACGCTCTAGAGCCGTTTCGCGCTTCAGTCCCAGCGCCTCCCAGCAAAACGTCGCTCCAGCGGCCCAGTATCCAGTGCGACACTGGGCCCATAATCCGGCATGGCAGTGGACGCTGGTACCCAGTGGCGCTGGGTTTTGCAATAGGGAGATGCATAATGGCTGGTATGTTATGTGCTACAGTAATGAGACACGTCATTGTATGGGACTCCGGATTAGACTCAGCCACCTTCGTTCTGTGACGTCCATATAATTGTAAGCAAACTGCTATGCGTTGGATTTCACGCCTAACCAGGTAAACGGTTCGGAACATTACAAGCTCTACTGTGGGAGAGTAGTAAGCTCACTGGTGGGTCTCTTCGTATACCTCCCATAGGACGCGAAATTCAAATGCTCCGCCGACGCAAGCGCCGAGAGCGCTATTGAGTTACGCCCCTTGCAGAAGGTCACCAATCTCAGGGGGCCATGACGTAGCGATTACGTTGCTTACGTCGTCAGGGCAACAGTAACAACGAACGCTCGCATCCACTCTCTCTGCCTCCCTCTCCGCGCGCCGTTTTCTTTCGTTTTTTTTGTACGCTTGCTTTTTCTCCTCTCCTATGCCGCGCGCCGGCGTTTTTTTTTTTTTTTTGGTTCGCGGGCGCTGAGCGCGTGCTGTGCTTCGCCACGCATTCGTGTTCGCCCGCTGCCAGCATGTGCTAGAGCATAAAAGATGAATCCACTTAGATTTCTGTTACCTCTTTCTAAAGACGATAATCTTTCTTGGGGAACTTAAACGCAGAAATTTTGGTCTGTCTGTCTTTCTGTCTGTCTTTCTGTTTGTCGGCACGTCCCTCGATTCAGCCACTCGGCCAAAGTTGAACCACTTGCCCAAGGGCCAGCCGTCTTGAACTGGTACGGCTGTTCATACTTGTGAACGTTGTCGATCAAAAAGTAAATATCATGCATATCTGAGGTGCAACATCACTAGGTAAGTATTAGGTGGCGTGTTCCTTTAATAGAAAATGCATACATACGTAATTTTAAGGACCCTAGTTTCTTAAGCTGCGCTGAAAATGCATAAGAATGGAAGCTTGAGCGAGTTGGTATGCGTTCATCTTTGTTGCAACAGCGCTCACTAGACGACGACGAAGTAAAAGAAGGCACAGGACAGGCTTCTTTTACTTCCTCGTCGTCTAGTGAGCGCTGTTTCAACAAAGATGAAAATGCAACTGCGCTGAAATTTGCCTTCCTCCGTGCCCTTCGCACTAGCTCATTGTTGTGTTTCGGTTTCGGTTCTGTATTGCACTGTACGAATGCCATGGGTTGGTGTTGAAAAACTTTAGTTTTGAGAAGGCCAAGAAGGTGAAAAAAAATATTTAAAAATTGAAAAAGCAGCGCTGTGGGCGGCCTTCAGGCTGCCGGTTGTGGGCGCCGCTCTGGCGTTCCTGTTTTACCCAGGCGACGTGTAAATAAAAGAGTGTGTGGAGAGTACTCGTTGAGTGCGGACGTTTCTCTGCAAAGGTCTTCGCCTGCTGCTGCGCCGGGACTACCAGCACGCAACACAGCACTCATGTTTCCCGACGTATTGCCAGATGGCGTCCATATCTCACACAGCGCCTCTTCTATCGTCTTTACACGACATTTACAGCGAAGCACGCAGATACGCGGCCAATTTTTAAGGCGGAGCTCAATCCGGTGGTGGTGGTGTGCGGCGTGACCACCCTTACTGCGCGTGCGCATACCCTCGCCACACACCTTCTCTCCCTCTTCCCCTCTCCCCTCCCCCTTTCCACTCTTCCTCTGAAACGCGGGCTAGACATGCCGAAATTCTCTCCTGCGCAACGCCGCGATGAGCTCGAGCGCATGCGCGTCCCCTCCCCTTCACTCTCCACTCCTACGCTGCCCCCCTCTCGGCCGCCTGTCGACCGCGTTCCCCACTCGCCCTGTGAAAATTAACGGCCAGGCTAGATGGAAGATATAACGCGCGTAGCGTCCCTCTTCGCGTTCCACGACGCGAGGTCGGTAGCATGCCCAACGAACGCCAACGGAACGCGATCGTGCAAGTGGTCCGGCTCGCAGCGCCTCATGGTCCCCTTTAGCGGGGGATGGTGTAATTTTATTGTTCTGTTTCCGAAACTCAAGATTTGCGTGTAATGGGGCGCGATACAAGTTCAAGAGAACAGAAGGCAAGAATTAACAGTGTGTGCAGGACTAAACACAAAAGTTCATTCTAAAATTTAGAAATTAAAAAATCGATAACATTGAAAAGCGTAGGCCCTTTGACGTACACACATATAAGAAACATGATTTTCATTTGGTGCAATACCGAGCAAAGTGCAGAGGTGCCTCTGATGAGAGGTAATCATGTAGTTTAAGGAAATGTCAATGCATGACAAAACATAACGAAGCGCAAAATATGTAAATATGAAATGATAATGCAATGATTTACTTATTAACCGTTGAACTGACACGAAACACAAAACAACCAATTACATATTTGGTCAGATTTTGCACAAATATACATGAAATGCTGGACACCTTCACCAGATAAACAAATGAAAAGATCAGATTTAGCACAGTAAGTAGTACATTGCGCTAAAAAGAGCAAGACACAAGATATCGTACTTGAACACTACTTGAGAGTTAGTTGGTGGCAACGGGATGCAGGCCATGATCAGTTTACGCAGCAGCACATGACATTCGAAGAAAAGCGTAGTACTCAACGACCAGGTGAAATAAGCCTTTACATAGCTTTTCTTTCACCGCGAATACAATGCCTAGCTGAATATAACGCCACTGAAGGGAGGACGTCATGTGTGGTACAATGAGCACTTCCTTGTGATAAACACAAACAGTAAAATACATGTCTCATGCCTAGACACGAATTCTTAGAGCGGTTTTTCCATAGGTAATAACAGAGACAATATATAAACACGCAGAGTACTTCTTCAGCCGTAAGTACATAGCATATTCACGCACCGAGAAGAAGCACTGGGGGCAGGATAGAAAGCTGGTCCACTTGAGTTGGGGATCGAGACTTCGCAGAGAGCTGATTCTACAGCTGTTAACCCCTCCTTGGGCAAACGCATCAGTCCTTGCCTTCTCGAATACTCCGAAAACGTTTCCGTCCTGAAATAAAGCATTTGAAAACTATTAATTCCAACGATACAAATTACGCAGTCGCATGAGGCAAACGTACTTCCGTCATCTCAGCTCAGTGCAAGCTGCGATACATTAGGCAGTTTTAGAATAGCGTACGCTAAGTTAGCGTTTGCGGCGCGCTATTTCCGTCACTTAGCGGAAATAGCGAGCCGCAGAGCGGCTGCCGCACAAAAAGTTGTGCAAGCCGTTTTGCGTAAACGGTACACCCTGTACAGTGCAACGTAACCATTATTTTTAGGTGAAAACGCTCGATATTGTGAACCGAAACTAAAGTGTGTTCCAGTGTCCTCTATTTTGAAAGTGGGTTTGTGCACTTTAATTTGCAAATTAATTTTGCGAAGGTTACTAAATTACCGATATGTTATAGGCACAAAAATTTGTAAAAATGTGCTCTTTTAGTAAACGTTACCGTGCGTAGAGTGGTATACATACGTCTGCGAACAGATTTTCTTGTGAATGAAGTTTATCAAGTGAAAATAGCGTTCACGACTAACGGATGAGCGCCTCCACGGCTTTCTTCGTCTGTCAGTGAGCAACGGTGACGTAGGTATTTGCTAGTTGAATAAAAATGTCGCGAAGCTAGCACTCAGCCGCGCAAGGCTTGAAAGAGCGAAATTGGACAATTCTATAGGCTAATCTCGATGCTTCTGGGTTGTTCCTAGGCCTTAGCGAGGTGATGGAGGTTGTTTCTAGGTTTCTTCTAGGCCGATGCAAGGTTTACCTAGGTGATGTTAGGTTGTATGTACGTTGATTCGCAGCGCTCAAAGGTTCGAGTTAAACCACGCACAGTCACAGACACGACATGGATGTCCAAACTCCAGAAACAGAAATTAGCTCTGAAACCAAGCATTCGCACCTCTCATAGACCTACGGGCACGTCGTCCTTGGCGTAGGCCTTCCATCGCTTCGGGGTCTTCTCGCAGCCGCAGTTGCCTGCCCCGTTCCCTAGACGTACTCGGGGTCTTCGGGTCGCCGCCGTCGCTTCAATTGGCGGTGTTTAAGCAACCCCTTTGTGATGATGGCCGTCGTCGTTTCGCAGTCATTTGTTGGGCTAACTGTTGTCTTCTTCACTTTTAGTGGACCAGCGGTGACCACTGGGATTTATCCAATGTATGTGGCACATACCCGCTTACGATACCGACTGTAAATTTCTGACAGGCCACACAATGGCACATACCCATTTGATGACGACAGTTTTCTTCTTCATTGTAGTGCACTATTGAGTAATGAGATTTACCAAATTCTGGGACACATAGCCGTTTATTATGGTGGTAATATTTGCGCAGGTCGCACGGCACATACCCGTAGGCCGCACAAATTACTGCTACCTGAACAGTTTCGCTGTTAAATATATACAGCACCAAAAGCCGCATTGAAATAGTTTTCTTTTTGTTTGTAACATATGTCCGCAAATTGCAACATTGCGACATGCATGATGAAATTCAAAATGATTTCTATTCCATTCTTTTATGTATTGTAAGGCCACCAAATATTTCTCCTTACCTGCAAAGCCCTCGCTCCATCCCCCCGCTCCCTCATTGGCCGTCCGCTCTCATCATGTCGGTTTGATGCAATTTTGTCTTCCGCTTCCAAAGGCAGCCGACACATGCTACACATGGTTTGCCTGCGTGACACCATACATGTCTATGTTGTTTTGCCCTCTCTCTTTCTCCTTTACATCCTCCTCACCCCACTTCCGTTTCCCACGCCCTTGCTATATACTATACTTTACAAGGCTGTGCGGATAGCCGAGTGGTTCGGCGCTCTCCTTCGGGTCGTGAGCGGGCGGGTTCAAATCTCGCCTCGCCAAGAATTTTGCTTTCCATCTATTCCTTTCTCTCTCTCTGCTCGCTCTCTCTCCAACATAGTTATTGCATCCCACGCCGGACAAACCGGCGCACGTGTTCTGGGAGCGAAGCAGAAGGAGACGAAGGGAGAGCGTGTCTGTTCGTGACGATAATAATTTTCTCTCTACGACACACGGCAAACCTCGAGTATAACATCTCTGCTGTAGAAAGGAAACAGTCTAGGCCATCGAACTTCGCTCTGCTGCATGAAAGAGCGGTGAGCAGCCTCCTCTCTTACGCAGAAATATTGATCAGGTTGAGAAGCGTTACGGTTTGAGAAAGAAAGCTTAACAATTTAAAAGTTATATTTGTTGGCGTCTTAAGGCTGTTTCAGGTGCTGCGATTGCAGCGACAAGAAGCGTTGCATTCTTGCTCTGTCCGCCATCGCCGTTAACGGCGGTTCAGTTTCCCATAGGCTACGACTTCCGTTCGGCGGCTTGTGGCAAGCAAGATTGCTCGACGCCGTTCTCTGTAACAGGCGCTGCATGATTTATAACACGAAAGTGCTTTATGCCGTGGTCCATCAAGACTTTCACGACATGCTTCCGTCATGGAAACACGTCAGCGAAATAAACGCCATCAGACGGCACAGAAAAAAAAAACTATTATCAGAAAAAGTTCCTTTTTCAGGAGTCGAACGTACCACCTCTCGGTCCGCGAGGTAACTGGCGGACGTTTAGCTCACTATCGCCAAACACATAGCGCAGGCTGCATGAACGTGCATTTTATCTTTCACACTTTCATCTCGCAGTGCTTTCGGATGGATGGATGCATGCTATGAGCGTCCCCTTTATAACAGGGCGGTCACAGGTGTACAACCAGGGCCGGAAAAAAAAATTGTTGCATCCGCCATTGGCTCCTGCCAATTAGGCGCGTTTCCAATAGCAGTGTAATGTCGTCAACGCTTTAGCACACTGCGAGGTGGAGGCTTTATCCCAAGCCTCACTCATAGCACAAGTCCATATCGCAAAGTAGCTCTCCGACGCTCGCCTGGCTGTCGCATCGTGTTCCCCTCTCGCCCTGTGAGTCTTAAACGCAAGACTAGAGGGAAGACACGACACTCGTCGCGTTTCTCTTCGCGTTTCACGACGCTTTGAAGAAGTGCGTATCTAGGATCAGTGTTACTTTGTGTTTTTTTATGCCATCTTTGCGCGGGATTCACCACACGTGGTGTCCAGGTATATCTTGACAACTTCAGCTACCACAAGGGTTAAGTCATGATCATGGGCGTTAGCCGTCGGTACGGAGATGTGCCACTAGGAATCAACATGGATGCCTCCACATCACGCGGTAACAACACATGACATTGTACAAGCTTTCATACTCCAATGCACTACAAACAATCAACTACTTCGGTGACGACACGTTTCACTTTCGTGTTATACCGATTCCTATGAAGGAGAAATCAGCCACCTTTTTTTATGTGATGTAAAATCTGTACTTTATATTACTGTTTCTTTTTCAGGAAGGGAAGGCGTGTTTCCTAATTTAAGAACGCTTTCCAATCTAAATTCAATCCGAAGTGCGGATAACCAGCCATGACCAAAACAAACAAGTATGCGCAGTATTCACGGCTCGGCGCTATTTCGACACACACCCCTCCCCTCCCCCCCCCAAAAAAAATTATATTCGCCGCTGCGAACAGAGCGAGAAATTTCCAACATAATGGTTGCTCGTTGCTCACCATTGTGGCGACAGCGATCAGCAAATATCCCGCTGCGAGTGAATTGGCAGCCTGAAAATCGCTGTTTTGCGCCATGTGAAATGGCGTTTACGTGCCCGAAGCACGAAAAAATGTCAACAGCAGAAGAAAAGAATGCCAACAAAGCAGAATGTCAACACAGTGCTTTCAAAGGAGCACTGAGAAATTGAGACCCAAACGAAGAAAGTAAAACTATGCAGACACGCAAGTCTGAAACCGACCGGACTTCATAACTAATGACACAAGATTAGAAACGCATAGAAACGAGAAGAATAAAAGCCACTCTTATATAATCTCATGTTTGTACAAGCACCTTCTGAAATATTTGTTGTCGAGTAAAAAAAAACACTGAAATTGATGCAACGATGTACATCTTTCGCGATGCATTCATCACCAACATGAAAAGTACTGTATTAAGAAACAGGGGAAATTTTGAGCATTTAATTGCACTGTACTGTGTGAGAAAGCGGCACAAAATGTCCTGTTTTACGTTGAAGGATGTTCAACTTTCTCGCAATGTGCTTCTTTTGGAAAGGCAGTGGAGGGTGGGGAAATAAAGAGCACTTTGGACTCTAAGGCGCCAAAGGCATAAGCAGTCTCTGCACCAAGTGGGTGGCACATTTCGCACAAGAGCGTTAAAGAGCCTGGGTAGGAGAAAATCTACCGTCGGCGTCGGCGGCGTTGGCCGCGAGCAAGAAATTACGATGGATCCAAGAATAAAAGTCAGGGTTCGAGCTTTAGTGATAAAGGCGTCATGTCGCAGGGGCAGTCACGTTAGGAGATCTAACAGTGTGTGGCAACAGCATAGCAGCAAAACCGGCATGACTCCATGCAAATTGCGTGACGAGGCGGTGGTTTAGAGCTGCCCAGCCATTACAAAGGGCTCAGTCATAACTCAACATCATCATAATCGGTACAATAAACAAAGCGTGAAGCTGCGCAGGTGTTATTGCATCACAGAAACGTACGGGTGACTTCACCGCAGAGGTGAAGCGCAGGATAACGCTAATGAGTTGCACACGTAAATACGAAGCCTCAGCATCCTAAATTTTCCAAGCTTTTTTTGAGAGTGCCCAGCCGTATGAAGAACTTAGAGCAGGGGTCTCAAGCAGACAACCCGTGGACCTTTCGCTAGAAGCCCGGCGCGCACTGACCTGTTCGTCTCATATTATATGCGAAGCATCTTACGGCGGAGTTCAATCCGGTGGTGGTGTGCGGCGTGACCTACCCTACTGCGCATGCGCGAACCCTCTTGACACACCTCCTCTCCCACTTCCCCTCCACTCTCCCCTCCCCCTCTACCACTATCCCCTATCCCCTTCTCCTATCCAGCTTTCTCCCTCCCCCCTCTCCCCTCCCCCTCCCCCCTTCCTCCTCACCCACTTTCTTCCTCTTCACTTCCCCTTCCCCTTTTTTTTCTCCCACTTTGTCCCTCTCCACTTCCCCTCTCCTCTCTCCTTCCCTCTCTCCTACCCATCTCCACTTCCCCTCTGAAACGCGGGCTCGACATGCCGAAACGCTGCTTCGCATCGCTTCATGGTCCCCTTTAGCTGAGATGGTGTAATTTTTTTCTTTTTATTTTCCTATTAAGTAGTCCATGAGCGTTCAACCCGCAATGGACAGCTGCCCGCACCAGAAAGGAACATGGCGGTCGGGCTGACGGCATGTTGGAGCGAGCATCTTTGAAGCTTTAGAAATTACTTTGTGGTTCACGAGAAAGAAGTTCTCTGACTTCTATAAATGGCACCTGCATTATATTCTGGCCTATGGCAGTTAATAGCACTTCATTCGGGTAAATTACACAGGCGTGACTGCCCTCAAGCATTTATTTTGTGAGGCACCCCATGCATTCGAAATGTTTAAAACATGATTGAACAAAAACTCAATTAGGTTTCAGAATTGATGTACACATTTTGGCTATTCTGCTTTATTAGAAAACCCAGAGGCGCTGTCCCAGTGCCGTGCATGATTATTGGACTATTGTGGCGCTGGTTCCTGGGACGCTTGCACACTGCACGAGGCGCGCTGGGCGCTAGCGCGCGGCACACTGGGACACCCGTTACGGGCCAAAATGCGGCGCTTAAATGTTTTTGACCATTTCGCTCATGCGGACGTCGTATTATGGCTAAAACGCGCGCACTGCGAGAAAATAAAAGAAAACGCCGAAAAAGAAAAATCGAACGGGCCAGAATCGAACACACAACCTCACCGCACCTTACACTCCGAGCCTGACACGTTACCGATGTATCACACTTTTTTTCTTTATTGCAAGCTACACCGCATTTGGAACACTAGAAAAGGCTGCTGTTTTCTTCATGTGACAAGGAATTCAGGACCTCTGGAGCGCCGTGGCGCAGCAGGACGTTCTTAACGAAGAATTTCGCTACTACGGCGGCGCTACCTTTAGGCAGGGCCCTGGTTTCGGCGTAGTGGGTACGGTATCTATACTTACGACGATTGACTTATTGCCGGAAGTTGAGGTCGGAAATATGCCCAGTAAGTCCATCCCGATTGGCTGGAATGGTCGTTGAGCTGGTTCGCTCATTTTATTCTGTTCTGATAAGCTCGAACGTGCAACGCAAGCAGTGGAGAACATTCTGGAACTGACGCGGTCACTAACGATAAGGCTGGAATTTTCGATGCGACATGTGTAAATGCTGACGCGTCTTACCGCTGATCAGATTACCGACTGCCGACGAATGCGATTGCCGCTATCAGTGTACAGCGTGCATTGTGTGTACTTTCACTTTTCAGTTTGTGGGCACAAGTTCGCCCAATAAAGGGTTTCGTCTTTAACAGCCCGACTGATTCATTCTGCATCGCCATGACCATGTAACAATATCTGACGCCGTGGTTCTATAAGAGCTCTCCGCTGAGCAACAGCATCGCCCCTCTTAGCACGACTCCCATTGGTTGCCCCCTTTTCACCAAGCTTGACTTTCGCCTCTCTGGGCGTGGCGCCCCTCCACCTTTCCTTCTTAACCTCACTGTCGGAACATCACAAGGCCACTGGAGCAAGATTACACCACAGGCGCCGGCGAACGGTGGAGTAAGAACAGGTTCGGCTTAAAGAAGCCTTGGAATGCTGAAATCATTCTCAAATGTAGTCAGTGAAGACACTAACGTGTCTTAAAATACTGGTGAACGATTCAGATTGCTGTCCATTCTAGTATGGCAAAACTGGATGCAGATTTTGTGTTTAGCAAAAGTTGAAACGATGTACAGTGACTTCTACTCTAGTTTGGGAGAGCTACATTTAGCCTCATGTAAGGGCGATGCCCACGAAGCACCGTTTCGCGAATGGAGCCAATGGATTAGGATTCTGAGATTAAGCTTTTCCTTTCAGTAAGAGCAGTTGCACAAGTTTTCTCTATGACTTAGTTTTAAAATATTGCTCTAACCTTCTCAAATGTATCATTTTACTACACTTTGACACGGCATGAATAAACGAGCACTGAACTATATAACCGAAATTTCAATGCGTGGCGTCGAAGTCTACTTGAAGGCTAATGATGATATCTGATAGCATTTACCTCGTGCAAATGATTATGAACTGTTGCCAGTCATTGGCACAGATGGTGCGCGATGGTTGACTCTAGTGGAAGCATCAAGAAATTGTTTGCGGAAATATAATCAACATGAAACGCTCCCAATGGGAATAAAGGAACCATGGCCGCTCGATAAAAAAAAAGGTGCTGCAGTTGCGTCAATCTGAAACACATGGGAACCAGCGGGAACAGCGCCGTCCGTGTTGGCAGTAGTATACGTACAGCCACGCGCCTTTATAACAAATACCAAACAAAAAAATTACACCATCTCCCGCTAAAGGGGACCATGAGGCGATGCGAAGCCGGAGCACTTGCACGATCGCGTTCCGTTGGCGTTCGTTGGGCATGCTACCGACCTCGCGTCGTGGAACGCGAAGAGGGACGCTACGCGCGTCGTATCTTCCATCTAGCCTGGCCATTAATTCTAACAGGGCGAGCGGGGAATGCGGTCGACAGGCGGGCGAGAGGGGGACAGCGTAGGAGAGGAGAGAGAAGGGGAGGGGACGCGCATGCGCTCGAGCTCATCGCGGCGTTGCGCAGGAGAGAATTTCGGCATGTCTAGCCCGCGTTTCAGAGGAAGAGTGGAAAGGGGGAGGGGAGAGGGGTATGGAAGAGGGGGAGGAGAGAGGGAAAGTGGAGAGGGGAAGTGGGTAGGGGAGGGAGATAGGGGAAGGGGAGAGGGAAAGTGGAGAGGTTGAGTGGAGAGGAGGTGTGTGGAGAGGGTATGCGCATGCGCAGTAAGGGTGGTCACGCCGCACACCACCGGATTGAGCTCGGCCTTAAGATACTTCGCATCTAAAAGCACATGTGGTAAATATTTTACACCGGGAGGAGGCGTGTATCTCTGGCAAGAAAAGCCGGGAAATGAAGTGCACTGCACTGCTTTGCAGTCGTGTTATCTGAAAGATTCGCCCTCAAATCCCTTTACTGCTCTTTTGTTGGGAGGTTGGCATTTGCCATATGATTGTCCAACTTTGCCAGAAAGAAAAGGTTCAATGAAACAAGCCACGAAAGTATTGATTAAACCGTGCCATAAACATAATTTTTTACAAGTGTGAACATTCGCGAAAAGCGGCAAGACAATTGAACTCTTATGCGGTCTGTAACAAGAAGAGTCCTCGAGTGCATTCTAGAAACTCGCCCAGCGATTCCGGTTGCGAAGCGCAGTGTATGAGATGCCACGATAGATTGTGTTTCGCATTCTCTGCGCCAGCACCAACAATGCATGATACTGCCACGCCCATTTCTTGTCTTGTTTTGATGTATTCGGGTTTGACCGGCAGGGACGGTTATCAACGCTCGACGCTGTCCGCGATAGTGTTCTAGAAGCGTCGCGATTGTAGTAGATCGGTTTGTTAAGATTGCGCCCCGCACGCGAATGTTCCAGTTTTGTCTAGAGATAACGCCGCCACCAGAGATATTGCTGGAAAGTTCGATAGCGCCTGTATAAAAGCCGACGCGCTTGATCGCTTGTCAGTTGATCGACGGACGACGCCCTGTTCGCCGCTATCAGTTTATTGCTGTAAACTGGAGTTTCATTTTCCGGCCACAAGTTCGGCCAAATAAACAGTTTCACCCTGCAAAGGCCGACTCCTGTCTTCGTCGACGTCACGACCACGTGACATCTGGTGGAGGTGCTGCTTCATGATCCGGACGCCACCGCGGAGCGCTGACCCAAGCCCAAGCCGCGAAGAAGACGACTCTAAGGACAACCCGGATCCTCGAACCAGCCGCCGGCAGAAAGGACTAGCCCCCCAATACGGACCCCTACCGGATAAGCCAAAAGCCACGGCGACAAGAACAACAGGCACGATGACGGCCGCAGCGAACCCTGCCGCGATAGTGATGCAGCCGCCCAGGGAGCAGCCAACATTTCGTGGTTCGCCATGTGAAGACCCCGAAACCTGGCTGGAGACATTCGAAAGGGTCGCAACATTTAATAACTGGAACGCCGAGGACAAGCTGCGCCACGTGTACTTCTACCTAGAAGAAGCAGCAAGGACATGGCTCGAGAACCGGGAGTCCACACTTCGAACCTGGGATCTCTTCCGCAGTGCTTTTTTGGAGACGTTCGCGAGCGTCGTTCGAAAGGAAAGGGCCGCAACCTTGCTGGAGACACGGGTTCAGCTCCCGAACGAAAACGTGACAATCTTCGCGGAAGAAATGACCCGGCTGTTCCGCCACGCTGACCCCCACATGCCAGAATAAAAGAAGGTTCGTTTCCTCATGCGAGGAGTAAAGGAACTGCTCTTCGCTGGCCTTATGAGGAATCCGCCGAATACCGTCCAAGAAATTGTCTCCGAAGCAACAACGATCGAGAAAACGCTTGAGATGCGAACACGGCAATACAACCGCAGCTTCTCGACCACAAGCTACGCCGACGTTCAAGCGCTAGGATCCGCCGACCTGCGTGAGACGATTCGAGCAATCGTGCAAGAGGAGCTGCGAAAACTTCTACCTTCGTCGCAACCTCAAGTAGATTCCATTGCCGACGTCGTGCGCCAGGAGATCCAGCATTCACTCGGTGCGCCTCAGATAGTAGAGCCGCAGCCGCAAGCTATGAGCTATGCTGCTGCAGCCCGCCGTCATGCTCCTCCACGCCCACGCCAAGACGACACACCGCCGCAGTACCGTCGCCAGACGCCGCCGCCGCCACCGACGCCCTACCGTCCACCTGTCGGCCAGACGCCGCCGCCGCCACCGACGCCCTACCGCGAACCTGTCGGCCAGCGCTACAACCCGGGGAAGACCGATGTCTGGCGCGCCCCTGACAACCGCCCGCTCTGCTACCACTGCGGGGAGGCCGGCCACACGTACCGCCGCTGCCAGTACCGTCAGATGGGGCTACGCGGATTCGCCGTCAACGTGCCGCGCCCGCAGCCAGGCGAACGGCCTCGCGACATCGACGACTACCTCACCGGAAAACAGTGGCAAGAACGACGACCTTCCCGCTCGCCGTCGCCCGGCCGTTACATGTCACCGCACCGCCGGCAGTGCACTGGCCCAAACTGGGGCCGGTCGCCTAGCCCATATCCGGAAAACTAAGGGCAGCAACCGATGGAGGTGCGGTTGCTGAACGACGAAATGCTGAAGATCCTTCGCCGTCGACGACGACGCCGCGACGAAGTTCCGAGCCCCCGCCGCACGCCGAACGACGTCGACGTCCCGAAGACGAAACTTTGCGACCGGAAGCAGACCTGCCGACGCAAC
This sequence comes from Rhipicephalus sanguineus, assembly GCF_013339695.2. Taxonomy (NCBI): domain Eukaryota; kingdom Metazoa; phylum Arthropoda; class Arachnida; order Ixodida; family Ixodidae; genus Rhipicephalus; species Rhipicephalus sanguineus. Next base: position 10,212 of record NW_023615858.1, on the reverse strand, counting down.
GCGGAAGCAGCGGTGCAAACCGACGTAGCCGTGACCCGACGCCGCGACGTAACCGCAACGCAAGACGGCGGACTAGCGACCTCGACGTTCTGATCGACGGCCACAACGTCACCGCTCTCGTCGATACTGGAGCCGACTATTCCGTCATCAGTGGGCCGTTCGCAGCAAAGTTGAAGAAAGTTAGGACTGCTTGGGAAGGCCCCGAGATCCGTACCGCTGGAGGCCATCTAATAACGCCGATTGGTGTCTGCACGGCGAGAGTCACCATCAACAACCGGACTTATCCTGCGAGCTTTGTAATCCTACAAAACTGCTCCAGGGATGTGATACTTGGAATGGACTTCCTAAGTGACCACGGCGCCGTCATCGACCTAAGAACCAAGTCGATAACCCTATCGTCGGAGAAAGCGACACCACCGGATACGAACCCATGTCAACATGCCCTCAACGTGCTCGAGGATCAAGTCACCATTCCTCCTAGATCCAGCATCATAATTCCCGTCGGCACCGAAACGGCTGAATGCATCGAAGGTGTCATCGAGAGCGATCAGGGTTTGCTGCTAGACCGTGACATTTCCGTCGCAAGAGGCATTGCTCGGCTGTATGAAGGGAAAGGAAGCGTGATGCTAACGAATTTCAGCCAGGAATACAGACACCTGAGCAGGGGCACGACGATTGCATACATCGAAGAAATCTTGGCCGTCAGCGATGCGTTTGCCTTTTCAGATTCTGACGAAGCTACGACGACGATCCCTGAGCCACCCTTCGACGTAAACCCAAGACTTCCCGCTCGCCAACAGCAACAGCTTCGACGCCTTCTGCAGGAATACAGGGACTGTTTCTCGTCGTCGTCGCGGGTCCGACAAACGCCCCTTGCTAAGCACCGCATCATAACACAAGAAAATGCTCGACCACTCCGTCAGAGTCCCTACCGGGTTTCGACGCGGGAACGGGAGGCCGTTAAGAAACAAGTCGATGAAATGCTACGCGACGACATCATCCAGCCGTCCAGCAGCCCGTGGGCGTCTCCCGTGGTGTTAGTGAAGAAGAAGGATGGGACCCTACGTTTCTGCGTCGATTATCGTCGCCTGAACAAAATCACAAAGAAGGACGTATACCCTCTCCCACGGATAGACGACACCCTGGATCGACTCCTCAACGCGAATTACTTTTCGTCGATGGACCTCAAGACCGGCTACTGGCAAATTGAAGTCGACGAGAGAGACCAAGAAAAGACCGCCTTTATAACGCCGGACGGCCTGTTCGAGTTCAAGGTCATGCCCTTCGGTCTTTGCTCGGCACCTGCGACTTTCCAACGAGTCATGGATACTGTATTAGCTGGCTTGAAGTGGCAGACTTGCCTTGTTTACTTGGACGACGTCGTTGTGTATTCCTCGAACTTCGACGAACACCTCCAGCGACTTCAATCCGTACTTCAAGCAATCAAGAACTCCGGGCTCACCCTGAAGCCAGAAAAGTGCCGCTTCGCGTACGAGGAGCTCTTGTTTCTGGGTCACGTGATCAGCAAGACTGGAGTGCTCCCAGACCCACAGAAAACAGCTGCCATCGCCGCTTTCCCGCCACCCACCGACAAGAAGGCCGTGCGCCGATTTCTCGGCTTGTGCGCCTATTACAGACGCTTTGTCAAAGACTTTTCACGGATCGCCGAGCCACTAACGCAGCTCACGAAGACCGACGTCGAATTCAGGTGGCAAACAGCGCAAGTCGAAGCATTTCATGAACTGAAACGACGCCTACAGACACCTCCGATACTTGCGCATTTCGACGAATACGCCGATACCGAGATTCACACCGATGCAAGCAGCATAGGACTCGGCGCCGTCCTTGTGCAGCGGGCGGGCGGACTGGAAAGGGTTATCAGTTATGCTAGCCGGTCGCTGTCTAAAGCAGAGGTCAACTATTCCACAACAGAAAAGGAGTGCCTCGCCATCATCTGGGCTACGTCAAAGTTTCGCCCCTATCTCTACGGCAGGCCCTTCAAATTTGTGAGCGACCATCACGCCTTGTGTTGGCTAGCTAACTTGAAGGACCCTTCAGGTCGCCTCGCACGGTGGAGCCTGAGACTTCAAGAATTTGACATTACTGTCGTGTACAAGTCCGGAAGGAAACACTCCGACGCCGACTGCTTGTCTCGTGCCCCCGTCGACCCACCAACGCCCGACGACCAGGATGATGACAGCTTCTTGGGAGCCATAAGTACCGAAGACTTCGCCGAACGACAGCGAGCCGACCCTGAACTGAAGGGTCTAGTGGAATACCTGGAGGGCAGGACCATCGTTGTCCCAAAAGTATTCAGGCGAGGATTGGCATCATTTTCTTTGAAAAACAACGTCCTCGTAAAGAAGAACTTCTCTCCGGCCCGAACCAGCTACCTTATCGTTGTACCTTCGGGACTGCGACCAGAAATTTTGCATGTTCTGCACGACGACCCGACGGCTGGACACCTCGGACTTTCCCGAACGCTCGCACGAGTACACGAAAAGTACTACTGGCCGCGCCTTGCCGCCGACGTCACTCGCTACGTAAGGACGTGTCGAGACTGTCAGCGACGGAAGACACCGCCCACAAGACCAGCAGGCTTCCTTCAGCCGATCGAGCCTCCTCGGCGACCATTCCAGCAGATCGGGATGGACCTCCTGGGGCCGTTCCCAACGTCGACTTGCGGAAATAAATGGATAATCGTGGCTACCGACTACCTCACCCGCTACGCCGAAACAAAAGCCCTGTCCAAAGGCAGTGCCGCTGAGGTAGCCAAGTTCTTCGTTGAGAGCATCGTCCTTCGACAGGGCGCCCCAGAGGTTCTCATCACCGACAGAGGTACGGCGTTCACGGCTGACCTAACTCAGGCGATCTTGGAATACAGCCACACAAGCCATCGCCGCACCACCGCGTACCACCCACAGACCAACGGCCTCACCGAGCGTCTAAATAAGACCATCGCCGACATGCTGGCCATGTACGTCGACGTCGAACACAAGACGTGGGACGCCATCCTTCCGTACGTGACCTTCGCGTACAACACGGCCGTACAGGAAACGACGCAGATGACGCCGTACAAGTTGGTCTACGGACGGAGCCCGGCAACGACGCTCGACGCCATGCTACCAAACGTGACCGACGAGGAAAACATCGACGTGACCACCTACCTACAGCGCGCCGAAGAAGCACGACAGCTCGCCCGCCTACGGATAAAGAACCAGCAGACGACTGACAGCCGCCGCTACAACCTTCGACGACGCCACATGGAATACCAACCCGGTGACCGTGTATGGGTATGGACGCCAATACGCCGACGAGGACTTAGTGAGAAGCTTCTTCGACGATACTTCGGACCGTACAGGGTACTTCGACGCCTCGGCGCACTCGACTATGAGGTTGCCCCTGACGGCATTACGAACTCTCAGCAGCGCCGTGCGCGACCTGAAGTCGTCCATGTCGTGCGCCTTAAGCCGTTTTTAGCGCGTTAGCGAGCCTGGGAACTCTATTTTTTCCTTCGTTATTGTAATTTATTTGTGTATGCACTTGTTTTGTTTTTTTTCTCTTCTATGTTCTTTCATAAGCATCGGGACGATGCTTTTTCAGAGGGGGGCAATGCCACGCCCACTTCTTGTCTTGTTTTGATGTATTCGAGTTTGACCGGCAGGGACGGTTATCAACGCTCGACGCTGTCCGCGAAGTAGTGTTCTAGAAGCGTCGCGATTGTAGTAGATCGGTTTGTTAAGTTTGCGCCCCGCACGCGAATGTTCCAGTTTTGTCTAGAGATAACGCCGCTACCAGAGATATTGCTGGAAAGTTCGATAGCGTCTGTATACAAGCCGACGCGCTTGATCGCTTGTCAGTTGATCGACGGACGACGCCCTGTTCGCCGCTATCAGTTTATTGCTGTAAACTGGAGTTTCATTTTCCGGCCACAAGTTCGGCCAAATAAACAGTTTCACCCTGCAAAGGCCGACTCCTGTCTTCGTCGACGTCACGACCACGTGACAATATATGGCTGGTAGTGTAAGCAGTATGTTAACAAAGAGCGTTAAGCGAAAAAGTCAGAGAGGCGGAGAGGATTTACTGGACGGCGGCTATGGAGAAAAAAAAACCGGCTTTGAGTAACTACCGAAAGGGCAAAAATGAAATAAGGAGGGATGCATTTTACGATAATTCAATGGGAAGCGCTTTACTGTTTGAAGCGAGATCGGATTGCCTTAGAACGGGTAGTTATAAAGCGAGATTCAGTAAAGAAGAAGAACAATGCACGTGCTGCGGGGAACATAAGGAAACGGCGGAGCATGTTCTGATTGAATGTGGAGACATTCACCCAGGTGTACGTTTGGGCACGAGCCTACATGACGCCTTGGGTTTTAAAGACAATGGAAAGCTGAACGCACCCGCGATTGAAATAAGTAAGAGACGGTTAGAGTATTGGTGGCAGAAAACTAGAGAGAAAGGACAAAAATAAATATTGGATAAAAAAAATAAGGACATTCTGCCGTAAAGGGCAGAGAACGGAGCTGGAAACTTGTTTTTTTTTCTGGAGTAAAATAGTTTTAATTGAAGTAACGACACTAGACCAACGCTAAGAAAAAGAAGAGTAAAGGGTTTTTTTTTTGTCGAGCCTGGTGGCACACTTGTCACCGCCCCGTTATAAAGGGGACGCTCATAGCATCCATCCATCCATCCTCTCAAATTGGCTGCTGCGCCCGTTATCTCTCATTCTCCTTGATCGTCGCCGTACGTGGAGGAGTGCGCTTGCCGGATCGTGCTGCTTGTCGGACCATGGACGACGAGGAGCGCCGGCTGCGGAAGGCCGCTGCGTCTCGTGCTCATCGGCAGGATCCTGAGGTGCGAGCTCGAGAGGCTGCCGCCTGGCGCCGCGCGCGCTTGGCGGCGGCTTCGCGGGCGCGCACCGCACCGAGATCCGCCTGGCGCCGTGCGAGATCCGCCTGGATCCGCCTGGCGGCAGCCTCTCGATCCCGAGAGGCTCGCTTGCTTGGCGCTCGCTTGGCGGCAGCCAGGCGGATCCCGAGACGGTGCGCGCCAAGGACGCCGCTGCGAAACGGGCTCAACGAGAAGCGGATCCCGAGACCATGATTGCTTCAGGAGCTTCGCCCAAGCTCTTCATCATTCACCCGCGGATATGCTGTAATTTTTTCCCTTCACTCTCCGCATCAGGAAGCGAACCTTTTTTTCTTCTGGCATGGCGGGGTCAGCATGGCGAAATAGGCTGGTCATTTCTTCGGTGTGCATCCCGATGTTCTTGATTGGGAAGCTGCACATGAGTCTCCAGAAGCGTTTCAGCCCTTTCTTTCCGGACGACGCTCATGAAGGTGTTCAGGAATCCGGTGCGGAAGAGGTACCATGATGTTAGCGTGGACTCTCGGTTCTCGAACCACGCCCTTGCGCCATCTTCGAGGGCGAAATAGGCGTGGCGTAGCTTCTAGTCACAGTCCCAGTTGTTGAAATTGGCGATGCGGTCGTATGCCTCCCGCCAGCTTTCTTTATCCTCGCGTCGTGATCCGCGGAAAGTCGGCGGCTCCCTGGGTTGATGCATGATGACCATTGTAGGCAACACAATGGCCGTCATTGCGGCTGTTGTGTTATTTGTTGTGGTTCTAGCCTTGTCGGGTAGGGGTCCGTATTCTGGTGGGAGACCTTACTGCCTGCGGCTCACTCGCTGGTCAGGTTGGCGTCGATGTCTCCTTGACGGCTGGGCTTGGCTCACGGCTGGAGGGGGGCGTTTGGTACATAGACCAGGAAGCACCTCCACCAGATGTCACGTGATCGTGACGTTGAAGAAGACAGCAGTCGGTGTGGTCAAGACGAAACTCTTTATATGGGCTAACCTGTGCCCGGTAAACGACAGGTCAAACAACACGCGGTATACATTAGCTGTACACTGGTAGCGGCGAGCAGAGCGGTAGCCGTCGATAGTCTCATCATTGCTGGGACGCGCCATCTTTTAAACATCACGCATCGAACTTTCCAGCCTTATCACTGGTGGTCGCGCAAGCTCTGGAATAATCTTGACTATTGGTGCCCGGCGTGCAAGCTTAACTAAATGATCTACTACAATCGCGAAGCTTCTCAAACACTGCGGCGCGGTCTGCGCCGAGCGTTGCTAACCGTCTTTGCGGGTCAAACCTGAATACATCAAAATAAAACAAGAAGCGGGCGTGGCACTATGGAACCTCACGGTGATGGCTGTGGCAAAAGTGCGTCTGGAGTGTCTATATAACTGCTACCGCGATAATACATATCCAGCCTAAAATGTAATTAAATATTTTTAACCCTACGGCATTGTAAACATCGTGCAGAGATTGCAAAGGCAGAGGCTGTATGCAACGTGACAAACGAATCGCGCACGGCCACAAAATACAGAGCGTATACTGAACACCTTTTTTGCCAGCACAAGGAAAGATACTCTTGTGCTTACAGCATGTGTTGTTTCACATCTTTACGTACATTGCATTTCACCGAGGCTGATATGATGTAAAGGCTGTAGTAAAGGCCTAAAATGCGAACAGAAACGCTGTTTTGAAGATAGAAATAGAGCCTGAGCCATCTCGGTGCGGAACCAGGGAAGAAATGGATATTTTAAAGGGCTTAGAGCAACAGCTACGATATATCCATACACAGTAAACAGAGTGAGGGATAAGATCTCTCTCTCTCTGTCTTTCTATGTATATATATATATATATATATATATATATATATATATATATATATATATATATATATATATATATATATATATATATATATATCAGTGCTGGGCAGTATCCAAGATACATGTATCTTTGGTACTATCTTAGATACTCTTTGGGTATCTTTTATCTAGCTGTATCGCGATACGTCTCGCAAGACCTGTATCAGACGTATATATATATATATATATCCGCCTCGGTGGTGCAGTGGTTACGGTACTCGGCTGCAGATCCGAAGGTCAGGTGTTCAGTCCCGGCCGCGTAAGTCGTATTTAAATGGAGGCAGGATGCTAGGGCGCGCGTACTGTGCGATGTCAGTGCAGAACACCAGATGTCTGAAATTTTCGGAGCCCTCAACTACGGCATGCCACTAGAGTTAAAGTGCCTCTCTACTACTAGAAGTAAAGTGCCTCTGGTTTAGTGCCCAGAAATATATTCTTTGCACTACAGTAAAACCTCGGTGATACGATCACGGCTCGTACGATTTTCGGGGTGATACGAATTTTTCTGTGGTCCCGGCCAAGGCCCACTAGCATGTAATGTATTGGAGTACGGTTGTTGCGAACCGATTTGCACCCCACGACGTTTGATACGAACGTACGCTAGCGCACAGGTACGAAGAAGTGCTGCCCGCGCTGTAGCGGAAGACGCGACAGTCACGCGCGGGCATGCGCGCTGCGCGACCATCAGCGGTGCGTCGTTGCCTCAAACATAGTGCGCGCGATTCCTGGAGGCTTTTAGGTGCCTTCGCGTTTAGATTACAGATGACGTTGACGTCGCGCTTTTTTTCCGACGTGTTGACGCGTGCTCCTGTATTCGAGGCAGCAGCGTCTTTGTGCTGTGTTAACACGTGCCTGCCACGTCGATGCAAGCCATGTCCCCGCAATCAGCCGTTCTATGAAACAAGACTGAAGCTTGGGCTGCGGGTCCGTCATGAGGTCCCACTAAAGGTGGACGAATACGCCAAGAGACGAAGCGGACGGTCTTGGCGAAGGAGCTTGGCCTCTATCATGTGCAAAGCGTTTCTTAAGTCACTTTCGCCGCAGTACTCTGGTGTCATGCAGAAAAGCGTAGTAAGATTAGGAAGCGGCTACTAGCGGTCACGTGGCACAACACATCTGGTTCATTAATTACACACGCACGCATGCACCGTATATTTACTAGTACAAGTATGATCGTTGACGGCTAAAAGCTTTACTGGCAATTATTCAGAGCTGTTCATGACGTCGCTACGGCCCTGAGAAACACTAAACCAAAACGTATACCAACTTGATTTTGTCGCATACTAATTTTCCATGTTTTCTGGTGATACGAATTTCGGATGATACGAATATTTTTAGTATCCCCGCGATATTCGTATCACCGAGGTTTTACTATACTGGAGGCATGACTATAGGGGATATTTGCGAACGCGCGTCGCGTCCCCTTTTGCCCGCGGCATTTTGCCCGGCCATCGCGCGAGATATGTAATTTGCTCAGCTTTTCCATCGCTCGACTTGTGAAAGAGCCTGAGGAAAATTTCTTGAAATTTTCCAGTTATGAACACTACTATTCAAAAACTGCACAAGGTAGGATTATAGATGTGTAGGTAGAAGGCTTCTGTGCAGTTGCAAATCCTCCCGAATGATTTCTTTGCATAGCAGCGCTTCCTGTGTCATGGAAAGCGATGTTCACCACTTTAGTCATATGGTGCGTCTTTCGCAGTGGCCTGCTCTTCCGAAGCACTTATCTGCATACTTACCTGGTGTCGGACTCCCGGTGATCATCCAGGCCGGTGTCCCGTGCCGAGGCCTATTCCATTGCACTGCGGTGGGCTGAAGCACGCCACTATCCCAAACCGGGGTAGGTGGGGCATGTAATTTTTGGTAGTGGGGCTAGGCGTACGCGCCAGCCCCTCCATACTGAAATCGAAATGTAGAAATAACCGGGCGGGGCGTCCTCTCCGTAAATAGGAGAGGAGTTACATGGCGATTGGTAATCTTCACCCGATCGCAGCTGTGGGCAGCGCAGAGATGAAAACTCACGCCTACGACAACTCGAAAGCGAAATACATCTTTTCTCTTAAACGCCCGGCACTTTCGCCGTCCATGTCGTCCATCCGTAATCTCACGTGGCGTGATTAGGTGGTCAGTTCAGGCCTAAACCAAGGCTAGCGATGCTCAAACCAGATAAAATTGAACGAGCAAGGTCTAAATAATGTAATTAACAGAGATAACCAAGAAGTAATCGCAATAATGAACTTAAGATTGCTAAAATGCTACGGAAACGTTCGGCGGACAACCTCGCCGCGCGAGAGGGCGCCACCGCCTCGCCAAGCACGAGCTTGCTCCTCCCACCGGCTTCTCCGGCGCCTTCGTCACTACATCTGAAGGGGAAACAACCTGACGGAACTCGATGCAGAGGACACGCATGTCAACTACCGTAACAAGCAAGAAGTCGATAAAGCGCAGCAAAAAGCATCGCGCACATCGCACACTGAGTTTGCGAACCTCCCTAACAAGATCTAGTCGTGCCGGGGAAACCCTACATGCTTACCTCATGACGTCATCGACGGTTTGGTAAACGGAGCAGTGGGATTGCTACGAACGGAAATCGCTGGGTGCCCGTGCTACGCACTTCCTCAGGTTTCACAGTAGTGGAGCTGAACTTAGCGCAGGATTTAGAGCGACACCAATCGCTACACAAGAGCGACAGTAGTGCTAGATGAAATTTTTCCTTCTCGGTCGATGTGTTGATCCTCCCGCGCCACCCCTACAAAAGCTTTTTGCACCTAAAGTGGCTTTGCACTGCCTCCATGATCAGGGGCGTTGCAAGCTCTCTGCACCTTACCTGGCGTTGCACTGCTTCCGTAATCGGCCCACCTATGGCCATGTGAAGGTGTCGTATTATGACGTCATCATGTGATGTCTCCGTATGCGAAGCCGTAGTGACGTCATGATGAGGTGACTAACTATTGCGATCTGTGGCGTCATATGGTAACGTCAATATGTGATTATTTTTTGCGTCAGTCGTGTTGACGCGGACCCCGACGGTCCATTTTCGCGTTTCATGAGGCATCTAAGGCTTTCGCCTTAATATACTTTCGCAAAGCGCGGACACTAGCGCCGAGTTATTGCACTGCTGTCAGCGCCACGAGTGGCTGGTCAGACAGCTATTGTCTTCCAAGATGTGCGACGATCAACGCCATAAAGAAAACAAATTTGGCAGACCTCACGCCTTGTAGTAATCGGTTTCATGCGAAGCAGTAGCGAGTAATTGTCTATGCTGGATTTTTAGCTTTGAGCTAAGCGTTACGAGGTGGATCTACGTGTTTTTGTAAGTGGAGCAGTTGTGTGCACATTGTGGGCTCACCAAGAACGTCGACTACACTGGCGTTTAAATGGTAACTTATGGTCTGACGTAACGTCAGCACTCACGTTAAAGCAAGGACGTCAGTATTATCGAAACGAAGTGCAATTTGCGGTGCGATGATGTGAAATATCATGCGTAACTTCGT
>NW_023615857.1:0-120001 GCF_013339695.2 Rhipicephalus sanguineus | reverse complement strand
TCTCGATTTCTCTTTGTAGAAACTAACACAAAGTACTTTTCGTTTTCTGATCTCGTTGTGTTCTTATGAAATTCTCCGACTTTCTTAACATCGGAGCTGTTTAAAGGCGACGTTAATAAAAATAATAATATCTGGGGTTTTAACGTCCCAAAACCACGATATGATTATGAGAGACGCCGTAGTGGAGGGCTCCGGAAAGTTCGACCACCTGGGGTTCTTTAACGTGCACCTAAATCTAAGTACACGGGCCTCAAAACATTTTCGCTTCCATCGAAAATGCAGCCGCCGTGGTAAAGGCGAAGTTGGTCCCTATGGAGCGTCGTTCGCAGTGCCTAGCGAGTATGTGCCACAAAAATTGAGCAAGCGCCACTACTCACCTCCGGTTCACTAAATAGGAAGAAGCTGTGTAATAACTAGCCTAGCGGGTATGTGCCAACAGAAATTGACAAACCCCACTACTCACTTCGAGTCCACTAAAAATGAGAAGCTTTCTGTAACTAGAATGTTCGACGATGGGCTAAAGTCGTGCGCTTTCTGGAAGAAGAAGATGCCCGTTGTGAACGTGAACGCGAATTGGCGCATGAACGGCAACGACGACGTCACTCTGATTCAGAACTGCGAGCGAGATAAAAAATAAACGAGTTTGAGCGGAGGTTGTGCTTACCTTAAACGCCAGAAACCGTCAAAAAAAAAAAAAAGATTGACCCCGCTTCACTGACTTAACGTCCCGAGGACTGATTAATCAGAGGGGCTAGTGACATCAAACAGCAAAAAACTAGAAGAGCAAACGAAAGAAATGCCGAGCAAAGGAAAAGAAATAGAAAAGGAAAGAAATCGAAAAAGAAAGAAAAGGCAAGGAAAGGAGAGCCAAGCAACTGATGCCACTAGCTCCGATGTTTAATCACTCCTCGCGACGTTGAGTATGTGAAGATGGGTTCATTCTATTTATTTATTTATTTATTTATTCATTTATTTATTTATTTATTTATTATTTATTTATTTATTTTATTTATTAAATTGTCCGCTAATATTCTCTAGCTTGACGTACATTTCGGGGTCTTACGACGTTTTGAAATCGCATTCATGTCCTCTCGACCAAATCATTTGAACCAATGTCACGCTGTTTGCGTCATACCTGCTCGTCGTCAACGTCTTGGTAGCATAGTATCTCGGAGGGAGTTCCTTATAATGCGCTATTCTAGCAAAGTTCACAGAGCTAGTTGGCAACCATTAAGGGCGAATGCAGTTTCGCACGCGGTGTGTCTGTGAACGCACTATTGCAATGACAACCACATGTAGAGAAACCGTGGTGGATTAAAGTGTCAGTGCATGTTCTATTTGAGTCTGTCTGATCCACTCAATCTATGTCTTACATTGTACGACCAGTTTTATACGTGAAATGATCATCAGACAGTTTATATGATGTTCACAGCACAACAGGGCTACAGCACGATCCGTTCATGCAGCACATTTTCTTAATAGCTGTCATCTATCGGGAACTCTGATTTTTCATTTGTTTTCTTCACATAACACTGCGAATCCCCTACTTCACGTTTGGTTAACTAAAATTAATTTCTTGCACATTTGGAGAGATTTACGTTGAAGAAAATGTGTGACGTGGTCTCAGTGCGCAACGATAAGTCAACATTATAAAGTTTCAGATACGGCCCTTTCATCGCTTATAAGGAAGACATAACGCCGGTACAGAGAGCAGCTATGTTCAAGAAGCAAGACAGTGCTTTAGCACCTGAAAAGCATTCCCTTTGTGTCTTTTTTTTTTTGCTTACGGGTACTTTCCCTTACGGGTACCTTTCTTTAAAGACACCTTATTTGCTAACACAAAATATTCCGAGGCACGACATAGTCCAACGGCACCTCGGTGGTATAAACCATGTTATTAGACCCAAACAATGACAATGACGGCGTTATCCGCTGTTAGGGCCGCTACTGTAATAAAGCACGTTCCAAGGTAAAAAGAACCGCTAGACTGCCTTCCCTTCTGGTTGTGGGAACTGCTCGTAGGCCTTTTTTACCGTGGGTGCTACAGGGCGACGTTCTCCACTAAGCCGTTCCAAAACATGGCGTTTGTCCTTCGTATTTCCATGCTTCGTACCTAGATATTCTTATCTCATCTCTGTGTGTGTGTGTGTGTGTGTGTGTGTGTGGTGTGTGTGTGTGTTGTGTGTGTGTGTGCTGTGTGTGTGTGTGTGTGTGGGTGGTGGTGTGTGTGTGTGTGTGTGTGCTTGTGTGTGTGTGTGGTGGTGTGTGCGCGTGCGTGCGTGCGTGTGTGTGTGTGTGTGTGTGTGTGTGTGTGTGTGCGTGTGTGCGTGCGTGCGTGTGTGTGCGTGTGTGCGTGTGTGTGTGTGTGTGTGTGTGTGTGTGTGTGTGTGTGTGTGTGTGTGTGTGTGTGTGTGTGTGTGTGTGTGTGTGTGTGTGTGTGTGTGTGTGTGTGTGTGTGGTGCGCGCGCGCGCTTTGCAAGAGCCGCAGCACCACCCCTGAGTAAGAAAAGGGAAAAAAAAACTACCAGCATGCCCTTAACATATTTTAAATGATAAAAAACTCCGATTTTTAAAAAGTATAAAAGAACTTAAAAAATAAAACCGAGCACGAAATCGACGTAGTACATAACAAAATATTTTTTCCATCTCGCATCGGGTACGCGAACCGCCCTCAATATGTTGAGACACTCGGTCGATTTCTTACGTTCTCATGCTCGCCTTTACTGCCGCTCATTTGTAAGCCGATTTTTAACGCAATTCGCTTTTCTCTCTCTCTCTCTCTCTCTCTCTCACTTTCTCATATTGTCCTACACCGCAGCCTTGGCGGTGCAGTGGCCCGTAATGCGTTTTCTTCCCGATGATTTCGACCCCGTTTTTTGTGCTCGGCATTATAGACGGCGCCCTTCGTCCGGCTCTAAAACCTCGATTTTCGTTCTCCGCTTCGCCGATCAGGTGCCTGTCGACCCATGATGAAAATTTCCCCTCGGGCGCTGTGCGTCCCCGTGCGTGCTGCGACACCCGTTCTCGTTTTATTCGAGAACCGCGTGGCGAGAATACGACGTGTGTTGTGAGCCAAATACCAAGAGCGAGCAGCGGGGATAACGAAGCGATAAGGAGACGGAGGCGCGAAAAAAAACTCCATTCGCCGGCGCCGTTTCTGAGCGGTGGTTTCGTTCGTTTGGCTTAATCGCTTTAATACGTGACCTGGGCGTCAGCGTGCGACCTGTAGCTGCTCGATTCTGGGGCATCCGCACAAAATAGCGACACATTTTCGTTTAGTTCGCGTTGCCCCTTTAACACGATGTCGTTGAAAAGCCCGTGTCGCAGAAACTGCGGTGTCAGCGTCGGCGGTGTTGACCGTGAGCGAAAGATCCCGATGGATGCGAATAATAAGAGTAACGGTTCGAGCCCAACTCGAAACAAACCTGGTTCGCAGAGAGCATCAGCAGCGGGCGTTGTTCATTGCTGCCATCAAGCAGCTGCAAGTCTCCTACTCATCAAGCGGCGTCAAGCACTCTTTAGGGGTAGTTCGGAGGTTGAAACCCCCCACCCCAAAGTTTTTGCATTGCGTATGTGTAAAATAAGCGCATACATACAAACACACGCACGAACGTACATAAAGGGGGGGGGTGGTAGCGAGTTGTTACGGCGATTTTGAGCTTCAGCGACTTGTGGCGTCATTATGACGTCACATCTTCCCACCTTGTATGGCTCATTTCGGAATATCGTGTGACGTTATCCAGTTTTCGGTACCGTTCGTGTTGTCACCGACCACGATCGCTTTTCCAGTTTGATGAGGCATATAAGGCTTTCGCCTTAAAGAGAATGGTTAACATCACCTTATAGCGGCAGTGCAGACCTCGCATCTCTGTGGTGCATCTGTGCAAGATATCGACAGCGATTCGTCAGCGCTGTGAAAACGCGTCAAGCGTCTCAGTGCGCTGGCTGACACGAGGCACATTTTTAAAAGACGCTATGAACGTTGTGTAAAATGTGCCGAGCGCCGGAACAGGTTTGCTAGCACGCGACACCTTCTTAAAGGTGTTCTATTCTCCTCGACAAAGCATGTAGCTGCAGCACAGTGGCTTCCGAAGTAGATATCCAGAGCTCAAATCCCGCTGTCGCGTGATTGTTATATTTATTTATTTATTTATTTATTTATTTATTTATTTATTTATTTATTTATTTATTTATTTATTTATTTATTTATTTATTTGGAAGTGTCACTTCACCGCCCCCACCTTCCTTTTCTTTCCTTCGCTTCCGTTTCTGTTCAGCCACCATTCGCAGTTTTGCACACGCCGCTGACTTTGGATCGACACAACGGAATATTTTGCCCAGCTAACTGTCCTATTGCTAGCGCACTAGCGCGCATCTGCCTTGTTATTGCGGGAATGACTGCGTGGGGTGAGTGAACGAATGACTGAGCGAAGTAGTGAATGATGATAGCCGAATGTACGCAATGTATTCGATGAAGTAATTCAAGCAGTGACGGAAAAGATGAAAGCGGGATTCGAGTTCGATGAAAGGATGAGGGGGTAAACAAGAACTTGAGGAGTGCATTAGCCTGCTACTCCGCATGTGAGTGACTGAGGGTAAGTAACAGAGTATATCGAGTACACGGAGCGGACCGCTTCAGGCGAGCACTTAAGCTTAAGGTTGTTGCAGTGGCACTACAGGCTGACCGGATGCCGCGCTACACTAATGTACACTAATGCACTACAGGAATGTCAACTTACACAATGGAACTATTTGAGCATCTACGCACACAATATGGAACTATCTGCGGATCTGCGCACACAATAAACAACGGCGCACAACATACATATCGTAGAACACCACAGTTTACATTCGCAGCTGTACCAATAAGGACAATGGAAACTGCAACACCACGCTACCCAGACGAACTGTACACATTACATTGCATTACGCGAGTCACGCAATCCATTCACGGCCGTCAACATGGGTAGGCGCGGGTACAACGACGGCAGAAGAGGAGGCTGCCGTACACGAACGCAGCGTGAGCGCGATGGTGCCCGTAGCTATAGATCGTGCTAGGTCACTACTCATGCTACATCATGCTATGCCATTCTAGATCAATCACTACTCGTTGAAACTGAACAGGGGCGTAGCCAGAAATTTTTTTCGGTGGGGGGGGGGGGGGGTGTTCAACCATACTTTATGTATGTTCGTGCGTGCGTTTGTATGTGTGCGTGTATATATACGCAAGCAAAACTGAAAAATTCGGTGGGGGGGGGGTGAAACCCCCAACCCCCCCCCCCCTTGGCTACGCCCCTGAAACTGAAGGAAGGAACAGGAGAGAAAGGAAAGACAGGGATGTTAACCAGTCTAGAAGGACCGGTATGCTACCCTACACTGGGGGAAGGGATAGGGGAGAGATATAAAGATAGAGAGAGAAGGAGAGCACGCACGGCCACGCACAAAAAGTCACACACATCTCAGATTCACGCTAACGTCGTTAGTCTATAACCGCCGGTGCAAGTCTGATGCCTTCAAGAAGTGGAGCACTGCTTTCGTCGCCTTCACCCGCGATGACCTCTCAGGACGACATTCCAGAATGGTTTCTGCCGTCATCGGCCTGGGATCTATACGAGCAAGAGTGACTGCGAGCGATTTTCTCTGCGCATTGCAGCGAGGACAGTCGCAGAAGATATGCTGTAGTGTCTCCTCGCTACCAAAGTTGTCACAAAACGGGTTGTCAGCTATTTCGATTCGAAAGGAGAATGACTTCGTGAAAGCCACTCTTAGCCATAAACGGCAAAGCATAGTGGCATCATTTGGGCGTAGTCCCGTAGGTGTCTGAAGGCGTAAAGTGGTCGGGCAGTGGAGGTGGTGGTTGTGCAGTCTGCTTGCTGCATTACAAGACGCTACAGAGGCCCACGACGTAACACAGTTCCTGCATTGATCTCACCTTTGCAAGCAGGCTGTGTCACGTTAAGATGGCAGAACCTCTGACCTTCTACCACTGCGATCACAAGGCAATACTGTGCAAGTGTAGAGTCATCCGTGAAAGTGTGTGCGTGTAACCAACGGCTGCATGATTTAAGATAAAGGCTATGCAACTTAACAAAACGTGTCCTCATTCAACTTCAATGTTCAAAAAATACAATCCTAAACAAGCAATCAAAATGCACATGCATCGCATTGGGTCTCTCACCATTTCTTGGGTTCATTGCGTGGTCGTTGGCTTTGTACTTTAACTTTGATTCAGTTTGCATGGGAGAAAGCTTCGCGTTCAACTATGGGCGCTCTAGAGGGCCCACGATGCGGCGGTCGGGCTTGGCCCGACTGTCTCAACTTGGTAGCGGCCTGCCTGCGCGCTGAGGCGCCGCACCTCAGGACTTTCAATAAAGTTTTGCATCCATGCATCCGTTCAATCAAGAGGGACCACTTGTGAGAAGAGAATAGCCCGTTGTAAGAAAAGAATATGTTGAAAAACGTAACTGTTCGCATAATTCGAAAAGCAACTAACATTTTGATCGAGATGGTCCAGCGACGAGGTTAGAGCGGCTAGAACATTCTTATGGAACTAATACTGCGTTCTCCTGTAAAGCATGCTTCGTTTTTGACAGCGCTGCCTGAGGAGAAGCACAAGCAAATGAAATTGTGAGTAATCAAAAAGTATCCATTATCTTCTTTTGTTTTAAATTGCGAATCATTTTGCTCCATTAAAGGCACTTCGAGCGTATCTATCTATCTATCTATCTATCTATCTATCTATCTATCTATCTATCTATCTATCTATCTATCTATCTATCTATCTATCTATCTATCTATCTATCTATCTATCTATCTATCTATCTATCTATCCGTATGTATGTATGTATGTATGTATGTATGTATGTATGTATGTATGTATGTATGTATGTATGTATGTACGTACGTACGTACGTACGTACGTACGTATGTATGTATGTATGTATGTATGTATGTATGTATGTATGTATGTATGTATGTATGTATGTATGTATGTATGTATGTATGTATGTATGTATGTATGTATGTCATCACGAGGTGACGTAAAGTGGCACGGTACATTTAATAGAACTCGTTTAATGTTCATACGTTCATATCAAAATAAAGGACAAGTCATTTTTGTGACATAATCATTGCACGCTCAAGCTGCCGTCCCCAGTATTCACTTTGTTGTATTTAATTTTTGTTTTGTCGGCCATCAGTCACATCGCAAGCTGTCGGACCACCGGCGGAGTGACCCGAGAAAGTCTTTTTTAATTGAAACTGATAAACTTCGCCTGCAGGGACCGCAATGACTGCGGACGGTTCCTACACAAACGGTCTACGAGAGGAACAAGGAACGCGTGGTGAGAGAGAGACAGAGAGAAAGGGAAAGAGAGCTAGTGAGCTACATACAGGAGGCTTCGTTCAGTTTCCCGAAAATCGGCGGTCGATAAATCGAGCGGGACTGTAGGAAGTACAAAAGGACGCATTTGGACCACATCGGTTCGACGAAAGAGACAAGAGCCGGGAAAAACCGTTTCTGACGGCGGCACCCTTTTCTTTGTGTGCTCTCGTTTCGATTTCCCGCTATACTTTAATCCGAGGCGTTGCCGACAAGAAAGACGTGCAGCGAAAAAATAAGCAGGAAAAAAGAAAAAGACGCGAAGAACACCAACCGGAACACTGGGTACCGCGAAAAAAAACGAAAATAAACGAAAATACAGAGGCGGGAGTTGGAACGGGCCACGCCAACGGCGCCTCTGTTCTCCACACGACCCGGCTCCCGTGTTTTTTTTTTTTTTTTCACTCGACCCGAAAGAGGTGAAAGAGTGCCAAGTGCACGCAGGAAAAGAATGCGCGGCAATTCTTGCATTGTAGACACAGAGGGGAAAAAAAGACTGCTATCGCGATAGTTCTGTTGAATTGCTAGGCACTGCATGACTGAGTTATGAAGGTGGCACAGAGGCCGAACGTTTCGGAATTTCCTTACTTTACTCGACGTGCCTTAACCTCTTTCCCATTTTTTTGTTTTTAATTCATTAGGGGAGTGAAAGAGGAAGAGTATTTGAATAACAGAGTTGTACAGAGCCGCGTTGCTTGCTTTACACATTCGAAGTAGTTTGATGTTAAATGAGAAAAAAGACTTCGAACAAAGACGGTGGCTTGGAGTGATTAACCATTGTCGAATTGGAAAATGTCCACGGAGACAAGCCTTCTACGATCGGATCTGTTTTTTGATGTGTACCGTCGGTGTTTCTTCGATGAGAGTTAATCTCACCGTATATGCGTAGGTAAGTTGAGTGGCTCAAATCGTCTTAACCCTTTAGGACGCCACCTATGAAGAACTGTCCATAAATGCGTCAAATTGACACAACACGATTTCAAGGCACTCGATATTGTATTGCAAAAAATAATTTCATAATAGATTGATTTATGTATTTTATAGTAATTAATACCAATGAAGTTATCATTAAATATCTATTTATGCTTAGACCATTCACGTTCTTTTTTTGCATATATAGAATCAAATCTCAGGCTACAAATATAATGCAAATTCGTTTCATTGAGATAGCAATTATATGGGCACTCTAGACGGGTTTTTGCCGTCGCCGTTGCCGTCATGTCCCGTATAAAGTCCAAATTGATAACATCCTCCCGCGCATCGTATGCTCTGCCGCGGCTAAAAGCGCGCGATCGGGGGCGACGAACGCATCTGAAGCAGAGATCAAAGGAGCCGGCCCATCTCCGTCGCTCGGGCGGCGCATGCGATAACATCACACCGCTCGGGAGGCCTGCCGTCGAAGAAGAGAGGAAACGCTCCGCCCGTCTTAAACGAGCATGAAAAGACGCGAGAGAGAGGGGGGAGGGTCGCTCCAGCAGCAACTTTGAACTTTGATTCTAAAGGCCTGAACACACGTACGCGTTGCAGCATTTCAGCGCGTGACTTTTTGACGCGGCGCCGTGCCCTCTCCCTATGGAGAGAGAGGGCGCGCAGCTTCGTGTAGCCGCGCGCCTTCTCTTCCCACAAGGAGAGGGCGCGACGCCGCGTCAAAAGGTCACGCGCTGACACGCTGCAACACGTACGTATGTTCAGGCCTTTAAGGGTGTGGTCACGATCGCTGGCGCGCGCGCTATCTCGGCAGCCATCAGCGGGCGGCTCGTATACCCTTCTGCGTTCTGCACTCTCAACGCGAAGAGATTGTGCGAAAGAGCATTTCTCACTGGAGCGGTCGTATGTTGTATCTTGTTTAGTTACGCGAGATCGAATTCAAAAGAGTTAGCTACCAGCCTCACTTCGTATAACATTACAATTTGTTGCTATCGTCTTCATTGCTTAACCCTTGCGGTGAAACTGTGACATTTTTTTCGGTATTGCTTATTTAGAGAGAAAAAAATTATACTTTTGACGTGGCACGAGGGAAGCACCATGTCGAAACGACTCGTCGACCATGACAGTGCCTTCAGAAAACTGATCATGCGCAGCGGTACACCGCGGAATTAAGGTAAATAAATACTAATTCATTATGCAGGACGCCCAATTAATCCAAAGCATAATGTATCTTGCTCTATCTTATACCCTAGTCTACACAACTAGCAAAAACAAGTGATGTACACAATTGTATACATAGCGTCTGGTCGTTTTTAATGTCAACTTTTACCGGAGCCAATCCGCGTTCGTATTCGTGTTCTCTTCAGGGTCGATGTCACCACATTTCCCACTAATGCGCGCATATACCGTTATGTCCCAAGAACCACAGTGACTTGTAGGTGTGTGTGTGTGTGTGTTTGTGTGTGTGTGTGTGTGCGCGTGCGTGCGTGTGTGTGTGTGTGTGTGTGTGTGTGTGGTGCGTGCGTGCGTGCGTGCTGTGTGTGTGTGTGTGTGTGTGTGTGTGTGCGTGTGTGTGTGTGTGTGTGTGTGTGTGTGTGTGTGTGTGTGTGTGTGTGTGTGTGTGTGTGTGTGTGTGTGTGTGTGTGTGTGTGTGTGTGTGTGTGTGTGTGTGTGTGTGTGTGCCGCTGACGTTAGTGACACTGTCGTCGTCGGCAGTGATCTCAGTGATGTTGTTTCAGGACCACATCCACAATGATTTTCTTTCTAAGCTGCTGCTTGGCATTGGCCGGCTGGCTTCACTAATTGTAGGTCTAGCATTCTGATTTGTTGAAGTTTTCTTTTACGATCGATTCCAGCGTAAGACGTTTTTAATGGGTGCCCTGATACGTTGATCTGAATGAGATCAAACGTGCATTTTCAGATGCAGCCGCTCTGCTAAATCTAACAAGTATTCGTATTAAAAACAACATCTTAGCTAGATTCTCCCGTAAGAGAAAATGTCAACCAATTATGATGTTGAAGATATCATTAGCGAAGGCGGCCGACTAGTGCCAAAGAACCCTAACATACAAAAACATTTGTGAGTTTAGTCCCGGGAGGCTAGCAGATGGAAATATGAGGCAAATTAAATTACTCTACAGCTCGAAGTTAGGGAATCCGCACTGCCACTTCTGAGCATCGGATAGTTCGAACAGTAAAGCGACCGATCCAAAAAGGAAATGACGACTCCACTTGATAACGCGGGCCAATGAGAATTTTTCTTTAACCACGAAGTTGCCCTCCTGTGCATCCGGAATTGGCTCCCTTTATATTTCGCTGCTGCACTGAGCTGAGCCTTAACCATCTTATTATTGGGTATTCATCTATCTTCAGCTTAAGCTCTTCGTCCGGAACGTTTTCCTGAATTGAAGAGAAGTCAAACGTTTCATACAAACAAAAAGAAGAAGAAAGGCAAGAAAGAAATCGCAAGGGCTCTGTGTTTCCGAATTTAACAATCCGCATCGAACCAGAAATGCAAAAAAGGACATTTTGCGGCATCGCAGCTTCAGTTATCGGTTGGATTCTTATGCTCTATGATAATAATACATTTAAATAAACAAATTCGGGGGTCCTTCGTGCCGACGTTATGAACTGATTATGAGTCACGCCGAAGTGGAAGACTCCGAATCAGCACTGACCACCTGGGGTAACCTCACTATTCTAAGTACATGGGTGTTTTTTTTTTATTTATCCCCATCGAAATGCGCCGCAGCTGCAAAGGTTCAACCTGCGCACCACCGAAATACTCACTGGACTAGGGCGGTATCTTGGAATATAGATGTATCTCATAAAAAAACATGGTTGATCCCTCTGTAATAGGAATCGGAATAACACGAAAGTAAAACGTGCTCTTATAGAAGTAACTGAATGTTTACTGTACATTGATATAAGAGAGTTTGCACAATGTGCACTGATGTCTGGCAGCTATAGCACCGATTAACGTGGATGCACCCACTTTGATGCTTGGTGGTACATCTCCATGCCGACGACTAACGTCCATGTTCAATGATTAAACAAACCCCTGTGGCAGCTGTTGTAGTTAACGGTGAAAGCGTAATCAGAGAACGAGTTGTGATAGCCAGAAGAGCGTCGCGTATTGAACGCAGAACTTGGTCGCTATCCTGCGGCATGTTAAAATGTGATTGAACATCACGGCCGCACTAGAGGGAAACGCAAAGCGCGTCGTGCCGCCCCGGTAGCCCGGCCGCAATTTTTATCGGGGCGAGCGCATAGGCGGGGAACGCGGTGTTACAGACAGGTGAGGCAGGCGCGCGTCTCGGAGCTATTTTTGGTTTTAATTAGCGTGATGCTATGAGCGAGGCCTGTGCTATTACGACGCTTGCGTTAAGGTCGCCACTTCGCGGTATGTTAAGGCATTGACAAAATTGCACTTCTATTGAAAACGCGCCGAATGCGACGAACGTGTAAAGCGTTGCAGGTACCAATCGCGGAAGCTACAGTAATGATGAATTAGTCTACTTTGCCGCTCCCAGAGGGCAACACAAACCCGTCGACCGGGAGAGCGGTAGATATAAAAGGCGCGTTTGTAAAGCCTCTGGGTCTGTGACTGTTTGTGATGTGGTTTATGTCTGGAAGCAGGCAAAAAAAAAGGACTGTGGCGCAGTGGATAGCGCGCCCGGCATCTGTTGTTGCGGACCGAGCGGTCGTGGGTTCGATGCCCGTCGACGGAACTTTTTTTCTTTGCCATCTGATCGTGTAAATTTTTTCGACGTCATTTACGTGACGGAAACACGTCAATGAACTCTTGGTGGACCCCGGCATAAAACACTTTCGTGCTAAAAATATAAATACGTATTCAGTGTCACAAGGCATATAATAATTTCACTTGCGTTTCCTTCTTCTCAAGGGAGAGGGCTAAAAGGGGGCAAGTAGGTGAGATGAAAGTGTACTGTGACTGTCTTGTTTTTATTTTTATATGCACAATGTGGTGTCTACAGGGTGTAGGTGTGCCGTTTAGTCAACGCACCCTATTTTTCATAACGCGAAGCATCTCAATCCGTGGTACTTAAGTAAGATCTACCTACCTTCACTGTAAACTTTTCTACCTAAATCTTCACTGTAAGTTAGAAATCAAAAACCCTTTCGTCAGTGAAGTAGCATCAAGGATCGAATAGAATGGACTAAATTATTCCAGCAGGACTGAGGCCAACGTAGACAGACAGACAGACAGACAGACAGACAGACAGACAGACAGACAGACAGACAGACAGACAGACAGACAGACAGACAGACAGATAGATAGATAGATAGATAGATAGATAGATAGATAGATAGATAGATAGATAGATAGATAGATAGATAGATAGATAGATAGATAGATAGATAGATAGATAGATAGATAGATAGATAGATAGATAGATAGATAGATAGATAGATAGATAGATAGATAGATAGATAGATAGATAGATAGATAGATAGATAGATAGATAGATAGATAGATAGATAGATAGATAGATAGATAGATAGATAGATAGATAGATAGATAGATAGATAGATGAGATAGATAGATATAAGGTCCTGAGGAGCCAGCCAGTGTATCCAGCCAGAGACGACCCCTAGAGAGGATGCCTAGAGGTTGAATTTTTTCACTGCTCACATAAGGACAAGTGCAGAGCTACGAACTCCAGATAATTTGGTTCCACTCAAGATATACATTACATTCGTATTCCTTTTCCCATTCGGTGTCCTTCAATTTTCTTCATGTAGCTCTGTCAACTGCAACGGACAAACAATTTGTTTTTGTTGTTCTTCTTCCTTGCTCGTTCAGATCTCGCTTACGTGAACTGAAAAAACAGATCTCATGCAATATCGCCAGCAAAGTATTGTGCAGCGCAGGGATGCAAATAATACCTCCAAAAGGCACTGACACGTTCCGATCTCAACGCTGAAAAGAAGGCTACGCGAGCAGTCACCCTCCGGAAACTTTCCTTGAGAGACGGCTTTAATATTGCCGCCTCCTGAATATTTGAAAAGCAATTTCCACGCTCATGGAAGAATAGCGTCCGCCGTCTGTATACGTGTCCTTTCATACTGGCGGAACAAAATTAAACTGGCGAAAAAAATAGCACTATTTTCGAAAGTACGATGGACAAACGTTGTTCCACGTTTTTTGCATGAATGATCTTTATCACAATGCCGGTCTCCTCTATGTAATCAAGTTCGCAATTTATCCAAATTCTGAGCACTACATGGAGCAGTGCCGCCGCCTATGGCACGAAAAGGACGTTATAGTAATCCGATGTTTCACGAAATATGGTCTCACAAAGAGCGAAGGCAGCGAGAAATAAGCGAGGACTCGTTAAGATGAAAAAAATGAGTCAATAATTACAATCGCTCGGAACACAAATTGAAAAAACACTTCACCTATAAATAATTAAGGTAGCTTCGCACTAAGGCTGCCAAGCCTGAAAGAAGTACGGAGCTGGGTGGCCTTCTTTGTTTATCTTTATTTTTCTCATTCTTTCTTCCTCTGTTTCCTTCTTTTTCTCTCACCTCTCCGTTTTTATGTCTTTTTTGTCTCTGTTTATTTCTATTACTTTCTCTCTCTCTATGTATATCTTTGTCTTTATCGCTTTCTATCTTTCTTGTCCTTCTTCCTCTCTCTACCCATTTCTTCCTTCTTCTCTCTTTCTACCTCTTCCTCTCTCCCTTTATTTCTTTCTCTCTCTTACTTTCCCTTTCTTCCCTTTCTTCCTCTCTTTCTTTTCTTCATCTCGCCAACGCCAGGCTGCTTCGCGGTGCTCACTGTTTCTCTCTTTCTCATTCTTTAGATGTTATGCTTTGCTCTCTCCCATCCTTCTTTCTCTTCTCACCCTCACTCTCTTTCCCGCCACCTTGCTATACCGTGCTGGATAGCCGAGTGGTTAGGAAGCTCGGCTTCGGATCGTGGGTGCGCTGGTTCGAATCCCGCCTCGCCAAAAAATGTTTTTCGCCAGGAATTTCTCTCTTCATCTTTCTTTCTCTCTTCATCTTTCTTTCTCTCTTCGTCTTTCTTTCTCTCTCTCTCTCTCTCTCTCTTTGTTGCTTCCTCTCTCTCTCTTTCTCGCTGTACTCGTTCTCTCACCCTTCACAGTTATTTCATCCCACGCCGGAGGAATCGGCGCACGTGTTTTGGGAGCGAAGCAGAAGATGAAGAAGAGGACTGGAAGGAGAACGAGAGCGCGTGCCGATTCGTGATGATGATAGTTTCTGTTCGCATTACCCGGCGCAACGAATAGCTTAAACAACTCCACCCTTAAGGGTACCCAACTTTAATAATATTCAGCACAGCTTAAAATAAGAGTGGAATAAGTGTTAACCTTCCGGTACTGTTGTTGTTGTTGACCTCTCCTCATGGCACATACCCAATGGAGGGGATCGGCCGAGTAGATCGTGAATTCGTCCTATATTTTCTGCATGTTGTGACTCCTTGTTATGCTATTTCTTTGAATTGAAGTGCCAGTTATGAGTAATGAAAAATTGAATGCTCATGGTACTGCTTTTTAGAGGATGATAAATGTAATAATATTAATAGCTGGAGTTTTACGGGCCAAAACCACGATATGATTGCGTAATGGAGGGCTCCGGAAATTTTGACCATCAGGTGTTCCTTAACAAGCCCTGACATCCCACAGTACACGAGCCTCTTGCATTTCGCCTCCATCGAAATGCGCCCGCCGCGGCTGGGACCGAACCCGCGACCTTCGGGTCAGCAGCCGAGCACTGTAATCGCTACACCACCACGGCGGACGATGACAAATTTAGGTTACAGTATTGTTTACAGTATAGTGTCACGAAACATTGCGGTAATGCTTTGTTTCATGCCAGGCTACGCTGGTAACAATAAATTGCAATTTGTTTAGGGTGTTATTCTTTCTTTATGGGAATATTTCGAGTAAGCGAAGTAAGCTGCCGTTTGTCTAAGAAGTTAGGCCATTTATTGTTCGTTCATGTTGCAGTGCGCTGAGTAACATCGAGTAAAGTTAACACGAATAATCCTCATCTGTCGCGTCCTATCGCGATATAGGTTGTTTTACTCAGCTATGCATCAACCTGTTGTGAGAAGAGAATCTGTTCTAAAACGTAACTGCTTGCGTAATTTTAAAAGGCACTAATATTTTGAACAATCGGAGATGGTCCAGCGACAATGTTAGAGCAGTTAGCACACTTTTATGCAGTGGTAATGTTTTACCTGCACTGACGTAGATTCTCCTGTAGAGGGTGCTTCCTTTTTGACAGCGCTGCATGAGAAAAAGCACAGGCGAAATTGCTTGTGAATTTCGCCTGTGCTTGTGAATTGCTTGTGAACACTCCAAAAATATTATTAAATGCGAAGCATTTCTTAGCGAACTTCTGCGACTTTGACCGTATCTATCTATCTATCTATCTATCTATCTATCTATCTATCTATCTATCTATCTATCTATCTATCTATCTATCTATCTATCTATCTATCTATCTATCTATCTATCTATCTAGCCGCCTACGACTTTGTGCTCTCCTGGCCGTGTCGTTACTCGGATGCATACCAAAATTGGTATGGGATAACATGATCGTATTACGAACGTAAATGACAGGTCATAACATGAAAATCATGACATGCGTGTCACGAACAGCATGATTTACATTCCACGGCCTTGGGGCTCTTGCGGTCGTTCCGTTAATTTAATAAAGACCATAATTGGTATGGTATGACAAGAGTTCGTGACGAACATAATGACAGGTCGTAACGTGCAAATCATGACACGCATGTCATGTGCAGCATGATTTACATGACATGATCTCGGGCCGCTCGCGGCCGCTTAAATGAGTGGATATATACGAAAACTGGTATGACGAGACATTTCTGTATGACGAACATAACTGACACGTGGTAACATGAAAATTATGACATGCATGTCATGTACGAGATGATTTGCATGTTACGATCATGGCGCACTCGAGGCCATTTCGCTAGATTGATATACACCAAAATTTGTATTGCGCGACATGACTGTATGAAGAACATGAATAACAGGTGGTAACATGAAAACCATGACATGCATGTCATGTATGTCATGATTTGCATGCCACGCTCATGGTGAATTCGCGGCAGTTTCACTTGCTTGATATACACCAAAATTGGTATTGCGCGACCCGACTGTATGACGAACGTCAGTGAGAGGTGGTAACATGAAAATCGTGGCATGCAAGTCATGTACGACATGATTTGCTCATGGTGCGCTCGCGGCCGTTTCGCTAGATTGATATACACCAAAACTGGTATTGCGCGACCCGACTGTATGACGAACGTCAGTGAGAGGTGGTAACATGAAAATCGTGGCATGCAAGTCATGTACGACATGATTTGCTCATGGTGCGCTCGTGGCCGTTTCGCTAGATTGATATACACCAAAATTGGTATTGCGCGACCCGACTGTATGACGAACGTCAGTGAGAGGTGGTAACATGAAAATCGTGGCATGCAAGTCATGTACGACATGATTTGCTCATGGTGCGCTCGCGGCCGTTTCGCTAGATTGATATACACCAAAATTGGCATTGCGCGCGTTTACTGCATGAAGAACATAACTGTTGGTAACATGAAAGCCATGACATGCATGTCATGTATGTCATGCTTTACATGCCACGCTCATGGGGCATTCGCGGCCGTTTCGCTAGCTTGACATGCACCAAAATTGGTATTGCGCGACGCGACTGTATGACGCACGTAAAAGAGAGGTGGTAACATGAAAATCATGACATGCAAGTCATGTACGACATGGTTTGCTCATGGTACATTCGCGGCCGTATCGCTAGCCTGATATACACTAAAATAGTATTGCGCGACGCGACTGTATGACGAACGTAAATGAGAGGTGATAATCTTGAAAATCATGACATGCAAGTCATGTACGACATGAACTGCTCATGGTGCACTCGAGGCCGTTTCGCTAGCTTGATATACACCAAAATTGGTATTGCGCGACGCGACTGTATGACAGCCATGAATGCCAGGTGGGATCTTGAAAATCATGATATGCATATCATTTACGGCATGATTTACATGCCACACTGATTGTCCGATCGCGGCCGTTTTGCTAGATTGATATATACCAACAGTTGTATTGCGCGACGCCACTGTATGGCAAATATAAGTGACAGGTGCTAATATGAAAATCATGATATGCATGTCACGTATGGCATGATTTACATGCCATACTCATGGTGCACTCGCTGCCATTTCGCTCGTTTGATATACACCAAAATTGGTATTGCGCGATGTGACTGTATGACGAACATAAATGACAGGTCCTAACATGCGAATCATGTTATGCATGTCATGTATGGTAGGATTTACATGACACTGTCATGGTGCGCTTCCGTCCGTTTGTTAACTGGATATATACCAAAACTGGTATGGCATGACATGAGTGCATGATGAACATAAACGACAGGTCATGCATCGTACATACCAGAATATACGTCTCATTAGCATGGCATATACCAGATCGTGGATGCATGCGTGCATGGTGTTATGACTGGCAGTCGGTGGCGACGCGCTGACCAGGAGAATCGGCAGGCGAGGCGTTCTCACACTGCCAGAACACCTGCATCCTTCCTGGAAACGGAATTCCCGAGACGGCAAGTGACCGACAATGGGCAGAATCTCGGCCTCAAAGTCGGGGACGGCAAAGCCAGAGACAATGGGCCCCCTGGGCTTGGCTTGGTGTGCTGCCGAAAAGACCTGACCTGTATGTTTTGACAGGAGTCGCCGCAGACCCTTTTCTGCCCTTCGGGGAAGAGTCCTAGGAACAAGCCTGAGGAACCTATCGCCTTGCTTCCCCCCACAAGCGTGCCGTCGACCACCTGACTCTTGCTGTTTTCAAGAGTGCAACGACCCCTCAGCAACAGTGAAATGGACTGTGCCATGGTGGGTGGGGTCGTGTGTGTGATTGGTGGTTATCAAAAAGGAGGAACCAGCCTGAGGGGTTAAAACGACGGTGCTGAGTGAGGAATGGGGCTCTGAGCCCTCGGTAACAGGCTCATCCAATTCGCTCGTCGCTGAACTCTGATCTTGTCACGATGTAATTGAGTGTACGAAAAGTGCCAGTAAACTTGTTATGTTTTCCCCAACTTGCTAGCAGCATTTCCTTAACCCGGAGACTCGACTACGCTACCAAAAGGAGTCCGGGTACGACGCTGCCCTATCGTAGCAACAAACTTGGTTGCCGAGGAGGGACGGATCTAAATACCGGTCGCAACAACTGGTTGTAGCGGTGGGATGGATCCAGACACAACAATGGCAAACATACGATATATGGTGAACTAGATGACATGGCATGAACATTTCATTTGGCTCAAAGTCAAACAAGGCGATGTATGCAGCTCTTTGCTGGCTGCTTCAGCATTACATCCATTCCCACAGGGCGTGGATCTGCCGGATTTTTTAGCTCCTTTGTTTTAAATGAGAAGCAATTAGTGGTACATAACTGGCTTCGAGCGTATCTATCTATCTATCTATCTATCTATCTATCTATCTATCTATCTATCTATCTATCTATCTATCTATCTATCTATCTATCTATCTATCTATCTATCTATCTATCTATCTATCTATCTATCTATCTATCTATCTATCTACTTAGCGGCCTACGTCTTCGTGCTCTTGTGGTCATTCCATTAGTTCGGTATACTATATCAAACTTTCCATGACATGACATGAGAGCATGCATGACGAACATGAATGACATGTCATGAAATTAATAATATACATGCTTTTGATGACATCAATGACAAGATGTAACTATCACGTTATTATACAAGATATCAGAATGTAAATCTCACAGAGTGTATGTATAAAAAACATGATTGGCAAGTGATGACACGACTGGCATGACATGCTGTCATCTGTATTATGAATAGCACGAATGACATGATGCATACGCCCAAAGCATTCGTAGTCGTTTCATTAAATATATACATATTGGCCTCGAGGCCCACCACTGGAAACGCCGGCGCCACCGTCGGCGTGACGTGCTTGGCAGGATCACGTGGTCTCAGCGGCCGCGTCGGCTGCTTGTGGAGCGCTGCCGCGTGCTTTGAAAACGAGTTTCAAGTCCCACATGCGCTGCGCTCTGTTCAAATACAGAAGCTTTCTCGCATTTTCTACTCAATTGAAACCATTGTAATTAAACCAATGTAGGCTCTATCGCTCAGTGCCGCAGTGCCGGGCTTACGCAATGGAGCCCAGTGTCAGCCTGCACCGGTACCCGCGGGACAAGAAACTGTGTGAAGCATGGGTTGTAAAGCTTAGAACCGGCAAGTAGCCATCGGCTACGAATCTTGTGTGCAACAAGCACTTCCACGACGAAGGCTTTCGCTACAGCGTCGGGCCTGCGATGTTCGGTGAGTAAGCAGGCAGCGCGCACTGAGGCGATGGCTCACGCGCGCTTCCCGCCGGCAAATGATGCTTATCTCCCACAGGATGGAAAAGGTTCTACCTTTTACCACGTGTGATACCATCTCAGAACCCTCCCGTGCGACCTCTTGATCGTCGGCCCGTGCTCAGCGTCCACAAATCGGCTCCAGATGTGCAAGTCATTGTTTAGATACGTTGAATGAAAAAAACTCACAGGGTCCCTTATGCACTCGCCAAAGATGACTGGAAGGCGAAAGCCATCTTCTTCTTCTTGTCAGTCGATGTATTGATTCTCCCGCGCCCCCCCTCCAAAAGCGTTCTGCACCTAACGCGGTTTTGCACGGCCTCCGTGAACCGATCATGGAAGCAATGCAAAGCGACGATGATGTGTGAATACGTCATCATGTGACGTCACGTTATGTGATGTCATAATGACGCTACATATTTTGGTTTCTGTGACATCATGATGACGTCATATGATGACGCCATGACTTGACGATTATTTTTTGCATCACTCGTGTTGACGCTGCCGACGCGGGACGGCCGACAGGCAATCTTCCCATTTGATGAAGCATCTAGGCTTTCGACGTTTTGCATTGCCTCCGTGATCAGCCCACCGATCACGGAGGCAATGCAAAGGGACCATGTCATGTGAATACGTCATCATGTGACATCACGTTATGTCACGTCATGGTGATGTCATAATGAAGTTACAAATTTAGGAAGTCTGTGACGTCATGATGACGTCATAAGGTGACGTCATCACGTGACGATTATTTTTTGCGTCACTCATCTTGACGCCGCGACGGTCAATCTTCCCGTTTGAAGAGGCACCTGGCTTTTGCCTTCATAAGCTACGCGACGTTTGCTGGTGGACGTACATAGCGAGAGAGTCAAATGCTGCCGGCTGTGTGCTGCATTTATGTTCGCAATAACATTTTTTCAGTCAAGCTTGCTTTCCCCTGACGCAAACACTATGTGCTAAAAGCCCAAATTTATTTGTGCCACTCTCAAACTCACGTTGGGCCTCTCCAACCCCATGTATTTTCTTGTAGCCCTCATTTATTTGCGTGGGAAAGATGCCACCCTGTTGGCGTTAGACACGACACTGCTGCCAAAAATGCTGGGTACTCGTCAAATATTTACTATCCTGTTTTGCGGCTGCTGGTTCCTGCAATAACTTCTACTTTATTCACCGCTATTTCAAGTTCACGTGGGTCCTTGTTCACAGCCGACGTTTTCCAGAACAAGTCCTGCGAACGTTACTGTATTTCTTTCTTTTCCTTGGCGTTGCATGCTACTACATGCTCGGTCTCATAGACTGCTTCTCCTTCCATCAGCAATCTCGAAGTGGTGAAGCTTTGGTCTATGAATTTGTTGATGACAGAGAGCGGCAAGTTCACTGGAATGCAAACGGAACGATAATTAAGGAGCATTAAAAAAGGCGTCGCATTTGCTCACGTTTTGTGTGAGCACCAAAAGAAAGGAATGCACTTAATAAAGAAACAGAAGCAGCGGCATTTGCCAGCTAAGAAGGCCGATCAATACGCAGTGCGAGACAACTTGTCAAATAACATTGAAACGTACACGAATTTAGACCGAAAAAAAAAACACTGAATCGTCGGGACGGCGCATCACAAAGTTGCCATGCGCACCGAAGCCGTAGTTGTAACGAAATTGTTTTTGAACTACTCTGATAGCGTCCACGCAACAGTAGTTGTTTGTATACTCACAAATTCTCATATTTTGTGGCCTAAACTTCACAGCGCGGTGCCAAAAGGCGCTCGTAGCAAAAGCGAAACCATCAGTACGAATATACATGCAGACGCTCTTACATGCAGAGGCACCGTCCTGTCGTCGCGAACCCGTGCGATCGCTGGCTTGAGGCTTCTTTCTCTAATGCTCCGCTTGGTTAAACAGGCAGTCTATCTAACGAGATATTCACACAATTTGCACTCAGCGACTGTCTACACCTTTACGCAAGAAGCCGGCTCAGGGTTCTTTACCGCGGTGATAGTGTGAAGTGGGCGCTCCGTTTTCTCTGCAAAGAAACAGCGACTGTAAACTACCTGTGCTTTCTGTTCGTCGAAAATTATTCTTTTGACAGGAAAGAACATATTTCTTTTCGAAAGTACCTGAAGAAATGCCCGGCGGGCTTCTGCGAGGTGATATTGTAGAGCGCCGACAGCTAAAACCTATAGGGCGCGCGCCGGCGGCATCCTGCCTAGCACGCAATCGAGGCGCGTCCGATAGAGGGCGACTCCGTAACCTCCTCGCCGCCAATATACATACATACCAAAATAAACATGCACGACCAAACATGCGGTAATCAATGACATGTCATGACATGACGTAATGAAAACAACAGAGAACGAAGCTAAGAGAGGTATAGGGGACACTCCATGTATGTTTCAACTTGTTTAACAGTTTAAAACATACAGGTAGTGTCCCCTGTAGCTTCCTTAGCTTCGGTGTCTGTTGTTTTCTTTTTTCTTTTTATTGCGACGCAGACTAGCCCTTAAAGCCTGTTGTTTTCATTAGGAGTGACTAGCAAAGAAACGTGCTCTCGATCAATGCCCCTGTTTCGTTGATGTCGTGACATGAATGGCATGGCACTTTATGAATGACACGACACATACGTCATATATGACGTTACACGAATGAACATTCGGGGTTTGGGGTTCGGATCCACAGACGGAAAGGGTGAATGCCCGTCACTTTATATTCTTTGAATTTAAGTGACGAATATTACAGTACAGTTAAGATACCAACAAAAATACACGCATTTCCCGCTAAAGGGGACCATGAGGCGATGCGAAGCCGGAGCACTTGCACGAGCGTGTTCCGTTGGTGTTCGTTGAGCATGCTGCCGACCCTCGCGTCGTTGGAACGCGAAGAGGAACGCTACTCGCGTCGTGTCTTCCCTCTAGCCTGCCGTTCATTCTCACAGGTGGGGCGGGGAACAGCGGTCTACAGGCGCGCGAGAGGGGGAGAGTGTAGTAGAGGAGAGAGAGGGGGAGGGGACGCGCATGCCACTGGCGCTCACCCGGCGTTGCGCAGGAAAGAATGAGGCGCGCGAGAGGGGGAGTATAGGAGAGGAATGGGAGGAGGATGCGCATTCGCAACAAGGGTGGTCACGCCGCACACCACCACCACCACCGGATTGAACTCCGCCATAAGATGCTTCGCTCTAATAATGTCTCCTATGCTTTCCTGGCTTAAATGTCGGTTTCATTAGTTTTGTATATACAGAAAAAGCGAGCCCCTCGGACAATTCCTCTACTTTCATAATTACAAGGTGTGATTGCGTAACCTCTTCAACTTGAATGACACACATGCCACAAATTGTACCGCATTTCGTCTCATAAAACCAACACTAGTTGGTCAACTGTGGCTAGAGTTGTGTAACTACGAAAATGTGTATGCATGCATGACAAACATGCAGTAATGAATGACAAGTCACTAATGGCATTAAATATCACGAATAAAACGACATCCACACCATACATGGCTGACATGATGCATGACACGATGCTTTAATTTCTTTAACTGATACTCAATATGCATAACATAAATGACATGATATACATTCGATGAAACATACCATATTTTTGCGAATTAAAGCAGTACTGGTTGCCAACTGTCGGCTAGTGTGTGCAATGGTGCCTAGTGGTTTGCCATGTGTCGATTAGCACTAAGTTACTAACTCATGTTGGCTAGTATTGGTCAATGGTGGCACTGTGTGAACAATCCTGTTATTGTACTGATGCATTTTTGTGTTTTTAAATAATACCTGTTTACGATTGTATGACCGTACTTCTAACTTCACACGATGCCTTCTTGAAGGCCTGTAAGAAGTCTGTAAAAAAAAAAGTAATAAAATAATGTTTACTAGCTATAATGTTAGCGGGCTGCACCTCGATTGAGACGAAATGCAATAACACCTGTGTACTTAGGTGTAAGTGCATGTCAAATAAACTCAGGTGGTCAAAAGTAATCCTGAGTCCAGCTCTACGACGCGCTTCATAAGATGCCGAGGTTTTGGCTCGTAAAGCAACAACATTTGTTATAATGTTGGCTACCACTGGGTGATGATGTTGGCCAATGTTGGCTAGTGGTGGCGAACTCTTGGCTGGTGTTCACTAGTGTGTGCCAATTTTCATTTGTACCTAACTAGTGGCGAACAGGTGGCTTATGTGGGCTAGCATACATAATGTTATCTATAACTCCTTTTGTAATAACTCCTAATGTAACGCACAAGGACAGCAAGAGCGGACACACGAGCACTCTGTGTCCGTTGAAGTGCTAGCCAACTGTAAAGCAATATTTGCAAGCATAGTAGAACCCCGCTGATACGTTTTTGACGGGATCGTAAGAAATAAACGTAAGAGTCGGGAAACACAAGAACCGGGAAACAGGAAAAACGACAAAAAAATTACTGGTGCAGGATTTTATTTCAATGCTTACGCTTGAAAAAACCGTGCAACGTTTCCCGGTGTGTTTACTCATGTCCGAGCAGCACGAGAAGTTTTTCGAGCACCTTCAGTGACATACCCTTTTATTAAATGTGTGTGCCACCGCGGTCGACACCTGGCAAGTCATCACTTCAGCGATGCCTTCACGAGATTTTCACCCGGATGCGTCAGTGTCTCCGAGTGATAATGTAGCACTGTTGGCATAGTGTCGGACCTACGTGGCTCGTAGTACACGGTCGAACGCTTCGGGAAAGTTAAAGTACCCCCCGAAAGCGATAGTCGAAAAAACGACCCCTGCTCCACCAACACAAATTTCGTCACTGGTGCACGCATTGGCTTAATCAGCCACGATCTGGTCGACGGATAAGCGCGGAGCTGGGAAAGACGTCATCCACAGAAATGTAATCAATGTGTGTGATTGTTCTGGCACCAACAGTTCTTGGCGTGAAACAACTAAGCACACGCAACACGACCAGCGCGACGAGTCCTACCGCGAACCACGCAAACTCCAACCAGCTCCAACTCCTTCAACAAATAACCGAGTCCACGCCAACGCGACGGTGGACTCGAAGCCTTACTTTCTCGGAAATTACGTCATAAACGCCATCTTTGTAATACCGATCTCAAAGGCTATGCTTTTGTTCACGGCAACCGAGAGTAGTGGCACATTCGCTGGGCGCTAATGCACTCTGACTCAGATTGCAACGACGCGGAGCTCGCTGGTGACCCGAGCCAGAAAACGCGTGTCCGAGCCGAACGTGCAGCCGCTCGCCAAAGCAATCGGAAGCCGGAAGAGGATATACGTCAGACATCATCTGTTGCAAACAGACGAGGTGTGGGAGTCACGTGATCAGATCTCGGTCGCGCTCCGAGATAAAGTGAGAGCGCCTCAGAGCGCTCTGTGTTGGAGCGTGGTGCTTTGAAAGAACCAGCCGCCGTGTTCAGAACGCTCGATTTCGACGGTCGAACGTGACGCGCGTCGCCAGAGCACTCTGGAGCGCTCGAAAACGACCAGTCGAATGTACCATAGCTGTCGCTTGCTCCTCTCATGCGGCTGATCTTACGGTCAAACCAGGCCAAGCTGCGTGCAACGTCAACATGGCCGCTCTCTCCGTGGTTGCTCAGCCTGCTCGAGGCTCACTTCGCAACGTATCATACGGGAACGGCCCCACTGTTACGATATAACAGCGGAGTGGGTCCTAAGGGAGCTATGCCGAGACCGGCGGACAACAACGTAAGAGCCGGGCAAACGCAACAGTGAGTAACGTAACAGCTTGGTTCTACTGTATTATGCAGAACTCACTCACAGTTACCCAACATAATGTCATGTTAGCGAACATTATGAGTGCTGGTGTTTTACGTGCCAAAGCCGTGATATGCTTAGAGCCCGCCGTAGTAGGGGGCTCCGGATTAAGCACAGAGTGAAGAGCGGACACACGAGCGCTGTGTGTTCGCTCGCAGCGTTCGTGTGTCCGTGTGCCAGCGCTCTTGTGTGTTTGCGCTGTATTAAACATGAATATTTACAAATTCACCCGAAGTGATACTAATGCTGCTATAGCCGCAAACTACTTTGCCTAGTGCTTGCTAATATTAGCTTACTGGTGACTAGCACTCGATAATATGGGCTAAGTGCAAGTGTTGGCTAGTGCTTACTACCACCAGCTAATGTTGGTTAAGTAGTGGCTAGTGCTGGTAGTGCTTACCGATGTTGACTAGTGGTGGCCATAGGTCGGCAAAAAAATTGGAGCTCACTCAGACTCACTAAAGAAATATATTTTGCTCTGAGGGCTCGCTCAGACTCAGACTCACCAAAATTTTCCTCAACCGGACTGATTCGGACCCAGATTCACTAAAATTTTTCTCAACCGGACTCACTCGGACTCCAACTAACCCACATATTACTCAGCTGGACTCACTCAGACTCAGACTCATGGCTTGACCTAAGTCCTAGTGAGCATTAGTGAGTCGACTCATAAGTTCATTAGCGTAAGATTAACTTTTTCGATCCTGGTGTCAATGCTCTTTAACGTCAATATCGCTCATACGGTGCTCTACGATACGCCTTTGGTCTTCTACCTTCAAATACGGGTTATCAGTCGCTTCAATCCAGTAACGAAATTTTTATGAAATAAGCGACTCACTCGAGATATATTTATCAAGAACGTGTCAACAAGAGCTTGCGAGTGGAGGTCATGGCACCCCCCACCAGCCCCCTAACTCACGCCTCTGATAAAAATATTAAAACGCGCTGTGATATGTGTGAATAAGACTTGATATAAAC
The DNA here is from genome assembly GCF_013339695.2 of Rhipicephalus sanguineus. Taxonomy (NCBI): domain Eukaryota; kingdom Metazoa; phylum Arthropoda; class Arachnida; order Ixodida; family Ixodidae; genus Rhipicephalus; species Rhipicephalus sanguineus. The sequence goes on along the minus strand of NW_023615857.1, from coordinate 93,497 downwards.
GCAAGCCGATATAAGGCTGATAGTAATGTTGAAGATGAGTAGATAGGACCACAGGTCGGCAATTAAAGGTGGAGCTCACTCAGACTCACTCAAGAAATATATTTTGCGCTTCGGGCTCACTCGGTCTCAAACTCACCAATATTTTCTTCAACCGGACTCACTCTGACTCAGAATCACTAGAATTTTCCTCAACTGGACTCACTCGTACTCAAACTCACCAAATAATACTCATCCGGGCTCACTCAGACTCACGGCCCGATCTGAGACTGAGTGAGTCTGAGTGAGTCGACTCATGAGTGAGTTTGCCGACCTATGGTGGTGGCTTAATGCTAGCTCACTGTCGACTAGTGTGGGCTAGTGCATGCGGATTTGGATTGTGATGACCAATGTTGGCTGATGCTGGCTAACTGTCGGCTGGTTCTTACTAGTGTTGACTACCTGTGGGCTAGCATTGAGCAATGGTGGTTAACACTACTTATTATGTGCACGACAGTGTATCGGAGCGTGCATATTCCATGAGGCTGACGTCGGCGCTGGAACGTGGGTTGCAATGTTACGCCGGAATATACACCCTTTACATGCAAAAATGGCTGGCAAGCCCCCTTCATGTACAAAACTACTCAATTTATGTAAGTACGTTGATCCACCTTGTGACACCCTATTTCTGTCTTTTTGGAGCTCCTATTCCTTTCCTCTTGATTTGCGCAGGAGCTGATTACCGCGGATTTCCTGGCGGCGCACTGGAGCCCGCTTGCCGTGGCGCAGTTGTTGGCGACTTGTGAAACTTGAAGGGAGTGGTTATTGTTAGAAAAAGGAGCACGGCGCTATTTTCTGCACATGGCTAGGAATGGGGACAGTGACGTAGTTGAGGAAGCTGCCACCAGATGCCACTGCAGAAGCTAAAATTGCGTGCGCGCTGCCCGCACCAGTCGCGAGCGGACACATTGCGGCATTGAAGCACCCTCTTCGCTCTCCCGCACACCCTCCCGAACATTGCATTAAAAAAAAAAACGCCAGGCCTGCGCTGAAACCGCAGCACAGTCACAGCGAAAGCTGGAAGAGCGGCGTTTCAAGAGCCCGTTGTAAGCTCTCTTGGGGCTACAATACAAGTACACTAGAAAGGTACCCACTACGCCATAAATCAAATTTTCGTGAAGTTGGGAAGCGCCTACTAAGCCATTATTCGTCATTCTGCGGAGAAGCGAGGCACCAGCTACACGTCAGTAAGGGATTATGTGCACTTTTGTTGACGCGACGACTGATGACGATGAAGAATTACGGCTCAGCCCTTTGTAATGGGTTGGAAGCTTTAAACGGCCCACCAGTTATGTAATTTGCACTGGGTGACGCCCGGTCGCTATTTCCCTCTGCCGTCATGCTGTATAACTACGCTGACGTGGGAGAGAGACGGGGAGGGATGCGAAGAACTTTACTGAGACCCCGAGGAAATGGATCATGCGCTTATGGGCTTCCTTGGCAACCAATACAAGTGCACATGCGAGGAACCCCTACGCTATAAATCATTGTAATTTTTGAGAAGTAGGGCAGCAGGCACTGTGCCATTTTTCGTCATTCTACGGAGAGCCGTGCTATCTGCTAAACGCATGCAAGGCATTATGCGCACTTTGTTGATGCTGTGCCTGATGACGACGAAGAATTATGGCAGAGACCTTTGTAATGGGTTGGAAGCAATCAACAACCTACTCGTTGCGCAATTCGCATTGTGTGACGCCTGGTTATAGAATTCGCGTTGTGCGACGCTTGGTGCTTATTTTATTCTTCTACCACGCTATATTGCATATGCTAATGTGGTTCGTTCCCGACACGAAGCCTGTATAGGACCTTTTTGCAAAGCAGTTTCAACCACCGGCATGGCTCAGAGGTTGAATACTGGGCTCACACGCAGAGGGCCCAGGTTCGAACCTCGTTCCATCCTGGAATTTTTTCTTATTTCGTTTTTTTTTTTCTTATTTCGAGCGATACTGGTTACGGACACCGGCGGCGGCGGCGGCGGCGGCGGCAGCGGCGGCGGCGGCGGCGGCGGCGGACAACTACGGCGCCAAAAACGGCCGGTGAAATGATCTCATAACAGCTTTCGCTGTAAAACATTGTCAGCACCGCAACCTGTTTCGACACACGTCGATACAATGTAGAAGCAGATGTGGGCTTTGCAAACAACAAGAATAAGGACGACAAAAACGACCAAGGAAGTTACATGCTACACAATAAAGTAGCATGTCAGCTGAAAGAGCGCTAAAACCTCTTCTCTGAGATTTCTCTGAGATTTGCTATAGAAGTTGAAAGAGGCCAAAATGGGTCTAAATTAAGGCGGCTCTCATAGGCTGTGTGGTAAAATCTTCAAATAGCCTGGGCAGGTAGGCACTTTGTAGCACGTTATTAGAATTACGCCTAAATGTTCAAGTGGTTCTCTAGTATCTGAAACCGAGAGTGGTTTTCAATATCATATTTCGTTCGTGAGATATGATTTTTTTTTGTGCTTCCCATTCAGTTACGGCTGGACATGTATTGTCGTGAGCAATGGGAAAGGGAACAAGCGAGCACAATAGCCTTAAACCCGAAGCGGGGCGATTCGTTGCGGCCGCTCTAGGAAATAAAGTAGAAAGGGCGCCGCGGTCACTTTAAGTGTCGGCACGCACGCCTCGCTATTGCTGATAAAACACGGTAGCTAATTGCGAATCACGGTCCTCGCTAGTATAAGGTGGGTATGCTGGGTATGTGCTAGCTACAGCTCCGCGCAAAATACCGCTTTTCCATTCGCTTGTGTTTGTGCGTGTAGCACATAAAATCAAGATACAGTAAAATATTGAAGGAAAAAGCAGCGCTACAAATGGACGAGGACTAAGGAAGAAACACGACACAGGCGCTGATCTCGCAAATGAACTTTATTGGAAAACACACGCACACATATATACAGCAGCTGACTCGGTCACATGACCCTCCATATCGTGTGCGCAGCAGAGCAAACCAGATCTACATAACTAACCACTCATGACGAATCTATACATATGTAAGAACATCCGATAAAAAAAATGCCCCCACCTCCCCGAAGGGAATCGTGAGGAAATGCGAAGGCATTTCTTATGCCGAGAGTACACGGCCTAGTAATTTTAATGGCGTAAATTAATGACGAGACGAAGATCTGTACCGTAACCATTTATTTACACATTCATCAGCACCTGTTTGTGTTGTCATTGTACCTGACGGCCATAATCTCAGCGTTGTGGTCGCCGTTGGCGTTCCACAGCGGCTCTCGAGCACACATTTCCGGATGTTCTTGAGAGGCACCCAGCCAGCGAACGGTCGAGAGTGAGGCGCGAGCGGACGGGAGAGTGGGGCGCAGGGAGGAGAGAGCGAACGGCGAGAGAAGAAGCGGCGAACCACTGCACCTACCCTCTCCTACACTCTCTCGCACCACATGCTCCGGTTGCTAGGGGCGAGGATAAGCGCGTGCGCCCGCAGCTGTTGCTATGGGAGAGGGAGTGAGAGGAGAGATAACACCTGCCGGCGCGCGGACAACGCCGGATGCCTTACATAGCGCAACGAAGAAATGCATTCGCATTTAAAAAATAGAGAGAGAACAACAACCCATCTATATAAAAGCCTCCATAGCATTCCATTCCATAGCATTCCTTTTTTTTTTATCGGATGTTCTTACAAATGTATAGATTCGTAATGAGTTTTAGTTATGTAGATCTGGTTTGATCTGCTGCGCACACGATATGGAGGGTCATGTGACCGAGTCAGCTGCTGTATATATGTGTGCGTGTGTTTTCCAATAAAGTTCAGTTGCGAGATCAGCGCCTGTGTCGTGTTTTCTTCCTTAGTCCTCGTCCATTTGTAGCGCTGTTTTTTCCTTCACAATGATGAATCACCAACTAGCCCAAGTTTCTCTTCTAGTGCAGTAAAATATGATGTTTAAAAACCGGAGCTGATTTTCTGCGCGTGAGCGCTTCAACAGGCGCCGCAATATCAATCTCTTATTTGTGTCATATATTTGAGCGTCGTTCGAAACAGGCGCGTGGTGGGTGACAACAGTTCGCGGAAAAGCGTCACCCTTTCCACATTTTTTTTGACAGCGGCATGCGATTAGCGGCCGAATTGTGGTTTGAGGCTATTCGCCAAGCGCTCGCGTGTTCCCTTTCATATTGCTCACGATAGTATATGTCCCGAAATCATGGGGATGGTACAAAAGGGAGCACAGCTAAGCGCCAACGGGACGGGAGTAGGGACAACAAAGAAAAAAAAAAGAGATGTGAGTTTTTAACCTACTCATGGTAGGTGTAACCTTAAGCGACAAGAAGAGAGCAGAGTGGATCAGGGAACAAATGGGTGTGAAAGGCATCTTAGTCGAAATCAAAGAAGAAATGGGCATGGGCAGGCCATGTAGCGCGAAGGTTAGATAACCGCTGGTCATTAAGAGTAACAGACCGGATTCCAAGAGAAGGCCAGCGCGCGAAGGGGAGGCAGAAATTTAGGTGGGCAGTGTTGGGTAACAGGTGTCTCAGCTTGCGACTGCTTGCGACAGCTTGCGACATATATACAGAGGCTTTACATATTCAGCGCTGGGGCCGACAGCTTATTGGGCTCGCACAGCGGTGCGACGACGACCCGGGATTTCTTCGTTCGCTGTCTCGCTGTCTCCGCGCAGCTTGGTTCGTTTATAGCCCGGGCGATCGCTTGCATCAGCCAGGAGCGCGAAGCCTCCAATCAGGAACCACCGTTGGTCGCTGGCTCGAACCGGATCCGCGGATGAGAGGGCTTGCCGCACGTTGCGGGAGAGATTTCCTTCGGTTGCGTCAGACGCAGCGCCGGTTGCCGGGGATTGCGTAAGACTCCCGCCTCGTTGCATTAGCGGGTGTTGACGCTGGTTGCGTCAGACGTTTTACCAGCTTGAATGCCTTGTCGAAGCAAGGAAGTTTTGGTTGGGAGCCCTGGCATAACGTACAGCAGACGATATTAAACAGCTTGCGGGTATAACGGGGCCGCAGCAAGCATAGGACCGGGTTAAGTGGCAAAACACGGGAGAGGCAAAATTTGCCCTGCAGTGGGCACAGTCAGGCTGATGAAGCTTTGAACCAAAATGCGGGGCAGTTGCCACATGTGTGCGACCTCCATCGACCAAGTGCGACGAAGCTCGCGTCTGGTCGTGGCGGCTGCCACAGAGTCAGTACTGGGCGTGTGCGGCTGTTTGCCGGAGAGCGTATTGGTGCTCCCCATTGGAGTCCCTGCTTACCTATATCGTGATGTCTTCCGCATACACCGCGTGCAAGACGCGAATGGCACCCAGGTATCCTGGGAGATTGAGCATTGCTATAGGTTTAAGAGGACCCGCGATCTGACCAGGACTATACTCTGTTGAACATACGGCCAGTATTTGTTCGCAACCTTGTCCATCCCGTGTGTTGTGTTTGCGAATAGGTCCCGCATTGCTCCGAGGAGCCAGAACGTTTTGATGGGTCGGTGGATCTCCTGTTTCCTCCTCGTCCCGGTATTCGCCATGCGATTCGGGGGCGTCGACCACGTCTCCGATGTATTTCTTCCAGAAATCCTCGAGACTTGGTCAGCAGCAGAGAGAGAAACGAAGAGGAGAGGCAGAGAGGTTAACCAAGCTTTGGCTCGGTTGGCTATCGTATACACGTGGAGTGGGGGAAAGTGGGAATAATAAATAAGATAGAGAAGAAAGAATAAGCGTAAGAAAGAGAAGAATGAACAGTTAGCTTGGACACCACTACACGAACTCGCGCTGTTAGTTCACAGGCGCTCGTGAAGTCCGCTGGTCTTGCACATGTACGAAACCGTGGGCCAAGGTACCAGGATCTTCTTTTCTGATAGTGGTCTTGCATCCAGACGATGGAGCTTGGCTTCTAGACCACGTCGTCGAGTCTGGTAGGACGGGCAGTGGCATATAGAATGTGCTCAAGTGTCACCTCACAGGCGCATAAGTTGCATGCCGCACTGCTGGCCCTTCCAATGAGATGCGAATGCGCATTCGTAAATGCCACACCCAACCACGTGCGACACAGCAAAGTTGCATCGCGTCGTGAGCGCGGATGGCAAACGAAGTTGCAAATTAGGGTCAATAGAATACAATCGCGGGTTGGAGAAACCCTGCGTGTTCCACTGTAGAAGCGTGATGCGGCGAGCCAGTGATTGCAGTTGCCGCGCAGCGTCCGTTCTCAAGAGTGGTATGCATAGGCGGAGAGTACGGGGGGGCTGGGGGGCTTGCCCCCCCCCCCCCCCCGGACTGCCTCATGGGAGGGCAGAGCCCCCCCTTGGCGCCGGCCCAGGGTATTTTTTAAGAGCTTGGCTCAGGTCCCCGGGTCGTCCTGTCTGGCAGCTATTTCACAGGAGGCTGTTTATGCTCGCTTCTTTTTCATTTCAGTCATTTCAAGTTCGGCACATGGGCCAGTGACGAGTCAAACATTCAATGGAAAAATGCCCCTCAAACGGATTTTCACGTGCAGAATATGTTGTGATGAACAACTGAAGCGACGACTTAAGCTATGACAAATTAAAAAAATCACCGTGCACCTCAGGACCTACAATAAAGTTTCGCATCCATCCATCCATCCATCCGGCGATTATACGATACTGCCTAATTCGCTGAGCGCAGCCTCGTGTTCGGGCAACGCCAGCTGAGTTTGAAGTTTTGACTATCCGCAGTTGTAGCAATGTAACATTCGTTACATATTGCCACAGAAACTACCAGAGCTCGAGTACTACGCACACATTGTGCACTGCAGCTGTCGCGAACCAAGTGAAACGCCCACAGCCCCGTTACGACAAGCGAAGCCAGCCGCAGTGCACGTGCCAGCCCTGCATGCGCACGATCTCCGACCGAGGGACCAGCGCGCGCGACAGAGGAAGAAAGCGAGGTTATAATAGAGGCCAGTATTGCCAGTATCTCGTGATATCGACAGACTCCGCGTTCGCTCTCTTTCGTCCTCGTTCGCGCTATCGGTTACGCCGCCGACGCCAACGGCGATGCCGCTCAACGCAGGAACGGACGCCTAAGAGCTGCGCTCTAATTGTCTTGAACCCCGTGGTGAATGGTTTTGAGAAGACAAAATGATACTGAGAATACAAAGCAATCCCGACACAGTCAGTCAGTGAACGCTTTCGCACAAGCTTACTCGCCAATGAAAAACGGGTAATTTCTTGGTTGCCTACATATTGGTACCCTTCGACATGCCTGCTTATAAAAGTGCCGAGAAAAGATTGTACGCAGTTTTGATTTATTAGTAAAGGGTTTTACTAAAAGTTCGGCCACCAATGAGCAACTCCATTACTCGTCCAGATTCATAACCGCAGCTTCGCACAAGGTGTAGTGGTACGAAATGGTATTTGCTACCATATGAGAATCACTTTCGGCCATCTTGAATTGAACTCACTGGCATATAACTAAAGCTTCCCGTGATAGCGTTAGCCTACTGTCTCCTGTGTGGCGCATGTTTTAACAAAGTAAAGCCCTACCCCACGCATTGCGCGAATCGATTTTACGCGACGCGGTTACTGTAACGCGGTCAACGAAAATTTCGCTTCGGGCCAGGAGTTACGAGGTGGGTCGATGTCTTTGTGTAAATTGAAAATAAATCTAGGGTCTTCCACTTACAGATCTTCATTATGATATCGCGGGCACCTAAGAGACTAAAGTTACATAAATTCTTTAATTTGGAAGTTGGACTCCTCTCTCTCTCTAATATATATATAGGAGAGTGAGAGAGAAATGTGGAAGAGCAAGCCGGGCCCCTGCCCCCTCCGGGAAAATGAAAACTCTCCGCCTATATGGTGGTATGGGCATCCGCAGGTCTTGTTCATGGCGCTCGACTGCTGACCCGAAGGTCTCGAGATCGAATCCCAGCCGGCGGCGGCTGCATTTTCGATGGAGGCGACAATGTTCGAGGCCCGTATAGTTAGATTTAGGTGCACGTTAAAGAACCCCAGGTGGTCGAAATTTCCTGAGCCCTCGACTACGGCGTTCCTCATAATCATATCGTGGTTTTGGGACGTTAAACCCCAGATATTATTATTGTTAAAGTGCATGCTCCGACCGCGAAAGCTACGGGTGAAAATGTAGAAGATTATATAGTCAACTCCAAGACGCTGTAGACCGCACCGAAGAAGGATGCGATATATCCTAGGTAAATTTAATAAAAAAGGTCACAATGATGAAACTCCAAATAATACGGGCCAATTTGGACTGGGTGACCGCAATCAATGCGCTGACCACATGGTCAACTTTTGTTCGGTCAACAATTTCTTTCAGTAATGTATAGACCTTTCACAGACGGCTCTCTGGGCGCCGCCACAATGCTCTCTGGGCTGTGCTAAATAGACGTGACCCCCCAAAATGCACTGCCGAGGCTGTGACGTCAGCCTTTGTATTCCCGCGCGCGGCCCAGCATGGCGGCGTTTCTTCTCTCTCTGTGAAAAGGTCTATATGCCTAGTGCGCGCCGACGGAAGCGCCATAGGCGGCGAACTCAATCATTGCTCTCGGGAAAGCAAGCAGACGACCGCCGTGGTTTCCTACGTCGTTGTACGTGTGTTTCCGCGTTGTTCACGTTTCCGTAGTGAAATAAGCAACGTTCGTCGTATGTGTGGTGGCCGAAACTTCAAGGGATGTCGAATAACGATTGCTGTGGAGTGGAGTGCTCAAACACCTACAAAAACGCGCCCGGAACACGGTTTTACTCACCTACCGCAAGGCCTCCTGAGCAAGAGCGACGGAAGCAATGGATCGCCGCTGTTCGTTGGCAAAGACGAGCCGCTTCGTCACTGTGCGGATTAACACGTCGCTTCTTGTTCTAATGCTTTCGTTCTGTCATATCGGTGCTCGCTGGATGCACTCGATCATGTTGACACATGGTAGACGACCAAAGTTATCAGCCTGAGCATGCGTTGGTTCGGTTCGACCGCCGTGCAGGGCACTTCGCTCAAACGTTCTATATTTCAGAAGTGTTGTAGTTCGGGCGAGTTGGTCATCCATGAACTTAGCTTGTACTAGCGCGGTACATGTACCGCGCTATTACAAGCTAAGTTCTATCCTTATTATTGAAAGAAACAGAAATGCAACAATGGTTGACTTCAGAAAGAACAAGAAGTGATTGAGACGTCACCTTTGTAAACAAGACAAAGCGGATGTTCACCACGAGTTGCACCTCATAGCTGGATCTTGATACGCTGGTCTGCGCGACGCACCTTTGATATTCACCGGCATGACATTCCCTCCACGCGGACGTTCGTTCTCCTCCGCAGTCGGTCATCACATGTCTTCTCGGCGACCCTCTTCAAAACTTGTCACTGTCATCTCTTGATACTTAACTCACAGCACTAGATCATCAAACAACACGTCTTCTGCGGTCGAGCGAACGATGCTATCACTAGAACGACATAACTTCATCGCCGACGCCGACTAACTCCTCACTGACTGACTTTGCCCCGCGCGCTTGCTGCGCTTGCATTGCCTGTATCGGCTCGCGTCTGGGTACGGGAATGGCGTTCGTATGATTCGTCTTGCGTAGCACAGCGAAAGCTAGAAAAAGGCGAGATCCTCTCACCGATTCGTCTGCGGAATCAGACGGCGCCGCTGGCTCGGCTTTGCTTTCTCGAATATCCCGACCTTTCGCGTTCGTTGGCTGTGTCGGTGGCGTCTTCTGCGGAGAGGGTAAGAGGAGCGCGGGCGCGCTCCCGGCGCCTTTTAATACTTGTTTTTTCGATGCGCGCGCTCTGTCGCGCACGAACCGTCGGCGCCAGGCTTTCATGCCGTCGTTCGAAATCGGCGACGTGCGCTTAGTTAAGCGCTCGTTCGTGGCAAACATCGTGCACAAGTCCACTTTCGTAGAGGCCCGCGCCTTTCCTGCAGCTGCCAGTGCAGAATTAGTTGTCCGGCACCCGCACGAAGGGAAATAGCCGCGAACTTCATTCATCTCCTCACAGCAAGGCTGTGCAAAGCGCTGTCGTCTGCTCGGCTTCCCGCACGTACTCTCGGCGGCGCCCGCTAGGTGGCTGTCAGTGGCGCCTCATAGGCGGCGCACAACGCGTATAGAAGTGGCGAGTTGGCGCTGGTTTTCCAAGTAAACAATTTTCTTCATATGTAACTTTTTTTTTCAAGCAGCACCTAAGCCATTATCACTTTGGCTTCCGCAAGTGGTCAGTATATAAGTCAAATCGACTATATATTAGCAGATCCAAACTCGGTAATCAACTGTAAAACACCTCCGAGGGGCCCGATTGTGGGCAGATCATTAATTAGAAGTAGCCTAATTGTGTATTAGACTACGAAAGACAGATATAAGTGTTAGTTACAAACTCGGGTGTACAGTACACTCTGAATATAACAATCAATTCCAGCTTTGGTTCTCGTGTGGTATGAACTAGAGCAACCAGTATAAGAAGATGAATTAAGATGAGCCATGACCTACGGGTAAAGCAAATGGGCCTGACAGCATCCCATAGAATCATCAGAACACTCAAAGTAAGATAAAACGAGGCCTACCACGCACAAGATGGTTACATGGTACACTCTAAAAAGTTTCGGGAGCACTGCGCAGTTCATCCGAAAAAGGGCGCTTTACTCCCTCGAAGGACGAACTGCAGAAGCATGCGTGCCGTGCGCAAAGTTCGGAGGGTAACTGCTTGGTCCTTCGTCAAAATGAGAGGAACGGGAGGACGAATGGCAACACTTACTCCCGCATGCCTCGAGAAGGAGAGGGAGGGACGCGGGGGTGAGGGGTGAGCGGGTAGATCTCCTTTCACTACTGAGCATATTTTCACGTTAAGTGCATTGCGAAGTGTCAGTTCCTGGAAAATGTATATTAGTGGCCGTAACAATGCTCGTTCGTTTCTTGTAAGCAATAAGTGGATGAATAATAACTAAAATAAAATTGTTAAGAGAGATGACAGGATGACCTTTATTGAACGGTAAAGGTAGGACCTGTGCTGTGGGGCGCGTTGTGCATTCACATTTCTGTCTCACGACTTGCTGGTATTTGCTCATAACATAGAGCTTCCTGTAATACTTACTCTATGAAACTCTATGGGTCTATGGCTCGTCAGTCAAAAGTAGTGCTGCGTTTGAGAACATCGCAAAGAAGGAAATTTCTTGTTTGTCTGGTGATATCGCATTAATGTAAACTTTACTAAAAAAACGTAGAGGTTCCTTTCATTTTTGTAAAAAGACCAAAAGCAGTAGATTCCGTCGCCTTTTCACTGAATCAGCAGAAATGACAAACATCAGCAGAGCTACTGATAAATCAGCGGTCATGGCAGCGAGGACCGCACGTGGATACGTTCCGTGTGGCGCGGACAGTTTGTTTCGGAGTGCTGGGAAGCCACGCGTCTAGCATACGGCCCCCGCGACCGTGGCCTTGGAACATTGAAAGCGCGCCTGACTGAAACCGCTACTGTTCTCCCCTTCGAAGTGGGCCATAAAACGGGGGACACGTGTGCAAAAGGGGCACTTGCCCCCCTCAAGCCACACCGGCCTTGCCCCCCCCCACCCCAAGCTATGCCAGCTCTCTCTCTCTCTCTCCCCTCCTCCCCCAGACGCGATGTAATACGGGTTTGCACCCCCCAAGGCAAAATCCTGTTCAACGCCCATGCCAGTGTCGGTGGTTGTTTTTGTGTGCGTGTGTTTGTGGTGCAAGGAGGAGAATCCAGGCCCAGCGGACCGGGAAAACATCAGTCGCCAGCGAACCTTTTGAGCTGCGTGGACGTTTCCTATTTTGGTGTATCAGTAAATAAGTTCGTTTTGTTTTAATCACTGGCTTCGTTTCACTTTTGGGTGTTTCAGACTAGAGCAATCGAGTCGTAGAGACACTACACCGTGTATGTGTGAGCGAATGCATGTACCGCGGCAGGCTTGAGAACTGTCTTTGTCTTGCGCCGTTGTCGCCCAATGTCATCGAAGTGCCTCGTTACATACGGCGACAGAAATGCCGTCGTCACTTTCGACGAGCCGTGGACGGGGCGGGATTCAATGGAACATATAAAGGAGTTGGACATGTTCTCTGAAGTTGACGTCTCCACCATCGGTTTAACGGTGAGTGCTTGATCTTCATGTTGTAGCGGTTGCAGCAGCGTTTGTCATCGATTACTGCAGCGTTGGGTTACATTTTTGAGCTTCGTCCATACTCTATAAAAATCCGGCAGCGCTAAATTTTACGTTATTGCCAAATTTGGTCCCATCTAAGCCTTGATGACAACATTGTTGCACCGAATTTAGCCCTCACTTCTTTCATCATAGAAAACGTGGAAGGTATTGCTGTTTTTTTTGTTGTTGTTGTTGTTGCTTGTTCATCCTTGTTAGGAACTGGTTTGTTCATTTTATCTGAGTGTGGAAGATGCATGCGCACGGTGTAATTCATGCACATGTGATAGCTTTCAGTGACAATGTAGTTTGCATACCTGATGATTTTGATTGGCGGTTTGATTGGAATGGCGTGCTCGGCTTGATGCGCTGTAAAAACGAGCGGTTGGTGCAATAAAGATGTCAGTTGTAAGTTCAGCGCTCGTACAGTGTATTGTGTTCCTGCGTCCTCGTCCTTTTTTGCGCTGTTTTTCCCCAGCTAAGCATGTACCAACTCGCCCAAATCGAAGTCTTGCTCGTAGTCAGTTTCTTTATAAAACAGGCCTCTCAAATGGATAAGCCTCTTTGCTCAGTTGCTAGTTGCAACTTCAATGGATAAGCCCCGCCACGGTGGTATAGTGGTTATGGATGGCACTCAACTGCTGACCCTGTCATTCGATCTCGCGACCTTCGGGTCGCGGGATAGAATCTCGACTGCAGCGGCTGCATTTTCGATGGAGGCGAAAATGTTTGAGGCCCGTGCACTTAGATTTAGGTGCACGTTAAACCCCAGGTGGTCGAAATTTCCGGAGCCCTCCACTACGGTGTCTCTCATAATCATATCGTGGTTTTGGGACGTTAAACCCCAGATATTATTGGGTCATTCCATGCCAAGTGTCCCAGACGTGGCGCTCGCACATCGCAGATTTTGCTGATAAAATTTGTGCCTTTTTCCTGTGCCACATAGAGTATTGTGGCAAAACATTTTTGCTCGATAAAAATTTTGACGATCATGGCGCCCCCTCGAAGTTCGCTTGTATTTGTTAAACCGCGCCTAATAGAAAAATGTATATAAAATCTATTTTTCTGTGTTCAGCTTTGAAACCACGCTGGCGCTATCGCAGAGGTTCTGTTTAGATGTCCTATTCACTAATTCCGAAATTTTTGTGTTTCACTACCAGCTACGTATCTTCAAAAACTACAAAACTCTTCAATGTTCGTGATTTTTTCTTGTGCTATCTCGAACTCCCTCTAACCAATCTTAATAGTAGTATGATTTTCAGGAAAGTGTGTTATAGTACAAAAATGTTTAGGGGTAAAAGAGACTTCAAATCTTCCCGAAAAAAATTGTGAACTTATGCGATTTGTCGCATGTTTGACCGTATTTTTCATACTGATGCGGTCCAAGTAAAAATACTCGTCATGCGGCGTTTGATAGAAGACTTGTCGTTAAGTAATGAAGAAAGTCTAATGAAATCATTTTTTGTTTTAAGGAAGAAAATAATTTTTGAATTTGGCGCTCCATAAGTGCCCGGCATTCTTTTTGTTGCCACTTCGCCGCAAAGCACGTGGTCGCCCTTGCAGCTAAAACTCGTCACAGTCAGCGGCAAGATGCGACATGTATGTCAGTGGCTCGTGAGTGCTCGAAAGTCTTGTCGCGTTGATCTCAGGGCGACGAGTAATCAATTCGCGTTACAATGTGAGCTTGGCGGGCGGGCCCAATGGGAAGTATGGACGCCCGAGAGCAGCCTATGGCGTCGTTGGCACAATGTGCTAGAGGCCGTCTGCACAACACGTATACCCCGAAAAAACGTGTATACAATGTGCATTATTTCTTTCAGTATGTGTATGCTAGTTGTGCAGACGGCCTCTAGCACATTGTGCCAACGACGCCATAGGCTGCTCTCGGGCGTCCATACTTCCCATTGGGCCCGCCAAGCAAGCTCACATTGTAACGCGAATTGATTACTCGTCGCCCTGAGATCAACGCGACAAGACTTTCGAGCACTCACGAGCCACTGACATACATCTCGCATCTTGCCGCTGCCTGTGACGAGTGTCAGCTGGAAGGGCGACCACGTGCTTTGCGGCGAAGTGGCAACAAAATGAAATGCAGGCCGCGTTCGGAGGGCCAAATTCAAAAATTATTTTCTTCCTTAAAACAAAAAAATTATTTCATTAGACTTTCCTCATTACTTAACGACGAAGTCTTCTATCAAACGCCGCATGACGAGGATTTTACTTGGACCGCATCAGTATGAAAAATACGGTCAAACATGCGACAAATCGCTTATTTTCTCTAACTTCACAATTTTTTTCGGGAATATTTGAAGTCTATTTTACCCCTAAACATTTATTCAATCATCAATTATTCAATCATCTTTTGCAATTTACAGCCATCTGTAAGGTCACATAGTTCTAAAATGTTTTTTGTGCGAGGTGTTGGCAAAATTAAGGCCACCAAGACCAGAGACGGCATGGTCTTCTCGCACTCTGTTTACTTGCAAGTCATTGCTGTAGTCATGCTAGCATGCTGTGCATGCTCGGCTCTTTTATGCCTCCAATGGAATCGCTTACAATAATGTTTTCGTCGATAATGCAGCTCTTAACTCCACAATTCTGTCGATTGATGAGATCATGGCCGAGTGTGCCAATGCGTGCAGTGGTGGAAGTTTGGGAGAAAGGGCTGTGTTTTTGGTCTTTCACTGTTGCGAGACATGCGGCCATTTACAAGCCACACCAACCTGGCACTATGCCGAAAATGCTGAGCAAATGAGCTGAGAACGTCATTGCTCGTTGCATTACCGCCGGTGCATCCAGCGATAATCTTGTTTATGGATGTGAAAGGATCACGACGGAAGGTCGCTTCAAGATACCGTTTTAGGTGCTGGCCACCCAAAGACACTGGGTTTATTCGGAAAAAATGTACACTCAAGTTATCATGGTAGGAGCCACGTGGCACAATGGGTATCTAATTAGTGCAGGAAAGTAAGTCTCTCAAGTCGATAATTCATTCTAACAGCTCAACTCCCACCTACCACAACGAATTTGCTCGCATTGTGCTGATCAGATGGAAAAAAGGTACAGGAGCCAACGCTGCACATTTTAGGAGCTTGCTCGCCAAGCTTCTTATGCTCGCACCTTGTCCACATCGCAGTGACCGTCGGCTCCCTACTTCTCATGGGTCCCGCCAGGAGCGCAGCTGCGCTCTTTCCGGTGATTTCAAGAATGCTCGCTAGATTGCGCCACCGCTCAAGGCGGCACACACTACGCTCGGCGCAGCTGCGCTCTCTCATGTGACTAAGTAAGTAAGTAAGTAAGTAGGTGTTCCTAATCCCTTTTGGCACAGGGCAGGCGCTCGCAGCGCCACAGGACAAAATGTTGTGCGCTCCAACACGCACTCACACACACACACACGCACACACAAGGCAGGCGCTCGCAGCGCCACCAGACAAAACTTCGCGCTCCACACGCACTTCACGTGCACACACACACGTTTTCAGCCCTACTGTTGAAAAATTTGGGCCTGGTATTGCACCGCTAGTTTCGCCACCAGGGAAACGTGCCCCGGCCAAGTCAAGCCAAGTCTATCCAGTGGCGTCGGTGTCGTTGGTGTCGTCGTTACCGACGTGCTGTCGGCCCGTCACCAAGCCGTCGCTGCGCTGGACTCTGTCGGGGTGTTTGTCCACTTGCCGGCACAGTCTGTCCCAGAGTTTTAGGCGTCGCTTGGCGCTCTCGGTGTGCTCGACTCGGGTGTCGACGGAATCGTCTGAGAGACCCAGATATTCCGCCAGGCTTAGCGTGGGGTGCGCCCCTGCTCCGAGTCGCGGGCAGTCCATCATGATATGTTGGATGGTTTCCTCCGTGGCCCCGCATAGGCGGCACGACGGGTCCGCGTCAAACAGTTCCCAACGCCGCTGCTGCGTGGTCAGTGACCCCGTCCTCGCTTGGAACAGAAGGGCGCTTTCCCGGTCGCCCCTGTAAAATGCTCCCAGTCTGGAGCCAGCTTGTATTTGAGGTATAACTGCAGGCTCCGTTTCTTTGCCGCCGACGTGCGCCCGCCGCTCTGTGCTGGCTTCGGATAGTTTTTTGTGTTATTGACGCCATTCTCGTTCAGATTTTGCTTCTTCTAATTTCGTGTTATGGCCGAATTTGTTTTCCAGGGAAGCCAGTCGTTTCATCCACTGTGTTTTTATGCCCCTGTATCGAAGGTGCAGGTATATGCGCTGGCTGTAATTTGTTTCTGGCAGGAACTTAGCCTGCCCGCATATGTATTTTTGACCTTGCTTCGCGTACTTCGAAAGTTGACCAGCCAACTCCCTGTTTACTGCTGCGTTTGCTGTTGCAAAGCTGCCTCCCAGTAGCCAGCGCCCCAGTTTCATTTTGGGCGGTCCATACATCTCACTGGTTGTGGGTAGAGTACGCCATGCGTCGCCTGCGTAGGTTATTGCAGGCACAGCAAGGTCTTCCAAAGCGTGCGGCCTACCCTGTAGGAGTTGTAGGAATGCCGTGACAAGTGCCACACACCCTACCTTTTAGGCGTTGGATTGTTTTAGTAGTATTTCTTGGTGTTTGTCAAGGTAATTCTTTTGGTCTGATATTGTTATGCCTAGGTATCTGTATGTTGCTGTTTTCTTATGGTGTTGCCTTGATGGAAATGTTATGTCTTGTCATCAATATTATGCCCATCCGTGTTTTTGTCAGTGTTGAATCTGAGGCAATCTTCGTGGGCTCGCGAGAACGATGTCGAGGAGGTGCTGCAGGTCCGCTGGGGATCGGCCAATAATACTATGTCGTCAGCGAATGCCAAGCATGAATTTTTGTGTATATTTCTTGGCGCTCAGTTGTAATGGTGGAAAGACTAGCCCTGGTCCTTCTCTATTTATTTTGTTCTAGTAGGCTGTTAATGTAAATATTGAATTGTTGGCGATAGTGGGCACCCTTGCTTGAGTCCAAATTTTGTTTCACTAGATGCTCACTAGATGGGCGCCCACCGCCAGCCACCGCTCAAGGCGGCGCACACCACGCTCGCGCGCAAGTCGCAAGCGCTGGTTAGGTGACTCTTCTAGGATACATCTTCGCTTGGTACATCTCCGCATCATGAACACCCCAGCCAAGGCCGCAGCGCGACGGGCTCGACGCCAAGACCCTGCGGTGAGAGCCCGGGAGGCCGAAGCGAAGAGGGCGCGCCCGTCAGCGGACCCGGAGGTGCGGCCAGCGAGCGCGCCGTCAAGCGGACCCTGCGGTGAGATGTCGCCGAGCAGAAGCAGCTCGGGCTCGACGCCAAGACCCTGCGGTGAGAGCCCGGGAGGCCGAAGCGCACAGGGCTCGCCGTTTATAGTTCATTCAAATAATTATACTTCATCAAAATGTATATGCATCCAACCGTAAATTGATAAACATTGTGTATGTAATGCGTATATAACAACGTTGTCACGTCTATATATGATGGTAGAGGATGTGTTTCAACTTGGTAAACAACATGTCTTGTGTACATATAATGTTTATAGTTCATCCAAATGTATATATCTTCATCCAAATGTATTTACTGCATCCAACCATACATTAATAAACATTGTGTATGTAATGCATATATAACAACGTTGTCACATCTATATGATGGTACAGAATGTGTGCGAGCATTCGCGGGTTACCCGATCACCTCCGAGCAAGCTCCTCTAACATCATTCACCTCGTGGATATGGCGGTGAATTTTTTTTTTGTTTTTCATCAATAACCACTGAGATGATTGTCGATTTCACTACGACTCTCACTTTTACTTTTTTTCCCCATTTCCTGGCTCCTACATTCTTTTTGCACATGCCTTGAAAAATGTATCAGCAGGCTCTACTTTATAAAGTTGCTAGCATGACGTGCTGCCTGCAAACAGCAAATGCCCCTGTTTTTTTTTTTTTTCAGAACCAATTAATTGGCTTCCGTGTAAACGAGACCAGTCTCTAACCTGGATAACCTGTAGCCTTACTGCAAGTGCTTTGACTTTGTAAGAAGTTCTTACCAGTGTCGAACCATGTTTTGCAAATAGTTGCAATTTCATTTATTTGTCAGTGTGTCGTAAAGCATTAGGTTTTATCTGTTGCACATGAAGCGCTGCTGTAATAATGAAGCAACACCTTGTGTTAAAATGTGCCTTTTTTTTTTGTAGGACCCCACCAAGATGCATCATGTGCCGACAGTGACATACAATGGAAGCTTGTTGACTTCAAGGGAATTTATTGTGCGCCTGGAGGGCCTTGCTATTAAGGAGACTAGCCTTTTGGCAGCCATTGCCACACAAATCGCGCTATACTGGGCGCTGAACATTGTTTTCAGCAAGAAAGCTCAGTGGACCTTCGATCTCCTGTGTCAAGTTCTGAAAGTTCAGAGTGTCTTGCGGCCGACGTCACTCGTCCGTGTGGCTCTAACCATCTTGAGCCAGTGAACAGCCAGACTGATTTCAATAAAGTATTTTTCTCACAAATAGATCTGGATTTCTGCCCTCTCCTGGAGCATTTGTGTCAGACTTGCGCAATCCGATGAAAATCATGTTCCTCAAAACTTTTTTTCATTTGCCTATGGGAGAGCTGGACTGCTGGTTTCTTGAGGAGCACTCAATACAAGCAAACGTTACTCCATCGAGAGGCATTGAGGATGATTAACTGCATGCTGCTCCGATGAGGAATGTTGTGAAAGAGTAACTGTCGCTCCCATGAGGGTATTGAGAGATAATGTCCATTTCTCCCTGCGGGACTAATGGGAAAGAGTAATTGTTACTCCATTTACGTGTCCAGAAGAGCAAGCATTGCTCCCGTGGGAGTATTGACAGAGAGCATCCATTCCTCCTTGTAAAGAGAAACCGTCGCTCCCCTGGGAGTATTGAAAAAGACTATCTCTTCCTCCCTCGGGTATTTGTAAGGAGCAAGTGTCACTCCCATAGGAGTATTGACCAAGAGCATCCGTTCCTCCCTTTAGGAGTTTAGGAAAGAAGCAACGGCTGCTCTTTAGAGGAGTAATTGAAAAGAGTAACTGTCGCTCCCTTGGGGGTATTGAAGAAGACTATCTGTTCCTCCCTTCAGGAGTATTGGGAAATAGTTACTGTCCCTCCCGTGGGAGTATCGAAAAAGACTATCCGTTCCTCCTTTGAGGAGTATCGAGAAAGAGTAACCGTTGCTCCCGTGGGAGTTTTCACAAAGAGCATCCGTTGCTCCAGTCAGTTATTCCCTGAAGGAGCAAATTCTACGGGGAGTAACGGTTCGTCCCGTCGCAGTTACCCCCAAAAGGAGTAATGGGTGTGGCAGGTTAGTTACTCCCCTAAAGGAGTAACCTCGACCCCCCATTTCCTCCTTTACTTTTTCCACAGGTGTACAGAAGCTCAATGGACTTGTATTAAATAGGTCTAAATAGCGGTCATACACGGGTCACCACCAGGAGTCACAAGCGACTTCATGGGACTTAACAGCAACAATGTAACGGCTTCATTGAGAGGTCCGCTGTCAGGCCTTTGAGCTTACGGTTACATTTTGGCCTTTAACATTTTATTAGGAATCGTCTCGTTTGCCACATTTGTCGACGGTGCGGGTCGATGATCGGCGTTTCGGTAGTTAGTTGGATCGGCCTGATTTAAGCTTTTGCTTTGTGTCGAGAAGGTTCAGCTTTGGACATACTCTACGGATTCTACGGTCGCGACTCTTTTTTCCTTCCGAACCTTGTTCAGTTCCGTGAGCCTGGCCTGGTAGAGTTTTTCTTTTTCTTGTTAGAATGCATTGGTCCTTGCCCAGCGCCTCTTCCAAATTATTCCATTACACACAGTATATCTTAATCCTATGCAGGAAAGTCAGGTCGAGGTACGTGTCCATGGAAACGCTGTTGCCGATGTGTATCTGTTTCTTGCGGCGCTGGGTCTTCTCTATTCCGTCCTTTAACTCTTTTCCTTGTTCGTAGAAACCGCTCCGAAAGACCCACCGATGATTACGCCGCGTCATTCTACAGGTTTTGTTCTGTTCAGACATTTACAAAATTTATTATTTGCTGTCTAATCCTTTTATATTTCTTCCTGTCATTAGGCGTCCCCGAACAGCGACGTAAACTGACACGATTGTGTGGATGTTTCTGTCACTGCGTTCTACGCGAGCTTTGGTTGCGCTACTGCGGGCGTTGTGTTTCTGCGCGAGGTCCGGTTGCTTGAGCGAGTTGTGCCCTGAGCATTCGATTCGGCCATGAGTTGCGTGTCCGCCTGTTGTTGTTGCATTCCTCGAGTCAACAGCAGGGTTTTCTAATGTTCTGCCGCTGTTGTTCGTATGCGTGTTGCTGAGTGTGTTTGGCAGATGCGCCAGTGTTCGTCTTCACTAGGTGTGTGCGCGTGTAGGCTCATGGTGTTCATGGTGTAGGCTCATGTAATAGGTTCATGGCGGAAAACCTCGCTGCACCAGTCTCCGGGGCATCTCCAATAGCTCACCGGCAGCTGCGGCCGAAGACATCGGTCTCGTCCCGTTCTGGCCATGTCCTGGGCGCTAGACAGGGTTTCCACATCGGCATCAGGGTTTCGCATCGAACATGGTCCTCGATCACCACTTCGCCGCGGTGGGTACCCTCGCCTTCCCTGATCGGGATTCGTGCTCTGAGATCAAACATACCATAGCTACGTATAGTATATATAGCAAGGAGGTGGGAAAGGAACGTGAGGGTGAGGAGGAGGGTAAGGGTGAAGCATAGCAGAGTCATGTCCAGCACGAGCGGGCTAATACCGAGACCATGTATACGACTGCGAATGACTGTGAGATTTATCCGGTGGTTCACTCCAACAACCTCCATACTGTTTTCAGTTCGTTTTCCAGTAGTTGCGGGAACCTAGCTCTCCCCGTCAAATTTTGATGCTCTAACTTTATGTATATATGTATATTGCACACACACAAACGTGCACCCTCTCCCCTTCCTTTCCAGTAAAATCCTAATTACGAACCTCATTGCTATAGCTGCAGCACGACGTTAACGAGGTCAGGGATTCGATTCTCGGCTTCGGTGCACTTCCGTGAAGGCTGAAATGTAAAAAAAAAATGTTGTGTACAGCTTTAAGATTATTCAAATTGATTTGTCGCAATGCATATAAAGCGATAATGATATCATATGAAAGCTTCTGGGCGACTCTGTAAACTTTGTTCGTAACCGAACAGCTAGCTGCATCTCCAAGCAGGTGTTGGCCTGCAGCGTTTCGTAAACGATGGAAAGGCGTCTAAAATGTATGAAATTTGTTCACGTTCCCAAAGTACAAGTACAAAAGTTCAATAAGTACAAGTTCGAAAAAAGAGTTCGCGTTCCTTGTGAATGGATGTCCATACGCACCCACTAGTGAAGGCCACCTCGGTACTGTAAGGGGATCAGATCTCGAATGACATGCTTTTGTACGCTCTAGATGCCGAGAGCGACTCGAAGAGCCAAAGATACGTCGTGCCCACGGTGTAGGAAGGAGAGGCGACTCAATGCGGCGAGCGAGCGTGGCGAAATTTTGTTTTATTATGATTCGCGCACGCGCTCGCAGGTGGCGCTATGCGAACGGGGGCCGTAGAGAGGGGCTGCTGGAGAGCCTACATGTGCGCGCCTCCGTGACTCCGTCAGGCACGGAGGCCAGTCACGGAGGCGCGCACATGTAGGCTCCCTAGGAGGCCGCCAACCACTAAGCGCCCCCATAGGCGTGCGCACAGGGGGTGCGCCCCCCCTAATCACCTAAGAGGGGGGGGCGCACAATCTGCCCCGTACATTGACCCTTCTAGTCACCTAAGAGGGGGGGGGGCACGAAATCTGCCCAATACATTGACTTAGTAGGGTGGGGGGCGCTGCGATGAACCTTTGCCCCCCCTGATGGGGAACCCTACGCACGCCTATGAGCGCACCAGGGGCGTAGCCAGGGGGGGGGGTTGGGGGGTTCACCCCCCCCCCCGAAAATTTTCGATTTTGCTTGCCTATATATACACGCACACATACAAACACGCACATACATACAATGTGTGGTTGAACCCCCCCCCCCCGAAAAAAATTTCTGGCTACGCCCCTGGAGCGCACCCCAGTATCCACACCGAAAATCGCGCGTCACTGCACTCCGGGTTTTAAAGACGATAGTCTTTCTTGGGATACTTAAACGGAGAAATTTTGGTCGGTCTTTCTGTCTTTCTGTTTGTCGGCACGTCCCTCGATTCAGCCACTCGGCCAAAGTTGAACCACTTGCCCAAGGGCCAGCCGTCTTGAACTGGTACGGCTGTTCATACTTGTGAACGTTGTCGATCAAAAAGTAAATATCACGCATATCTGAGGCGCAACATCACTAGGTAAGTATTAGGTGGTGTGTTCCTTTAATAGAAAATGCATACATACGTAATTTTAAAGACCCTAGTTTCTTAAGCTGTGCTGGAAATGCGACTGCGCTGAAACTTGCCTTCCTCTGTGCCCCCTGCACGAGCTCATTGTTGTGTTTCGGTTTCGGTTCTGTATTGCACTGAACGAATGCCATGGGGTGGTGGAGAAAAACTTTAGTTTTGAGAAAGCAAAAAGGTAAAAAAGATATTTAAAAATGAAAAAGCAGCGTTGTGGGCGGCCTTTTGCCGGTTGTGGGCGCCGCTGGCATTCCTGTTTTACCCAGGCGACGCGTAAATAAAAGAGTGTGTGGAGAGTACTCGCTGAGTGCAGACGTTTCTTCTGCTTCAGCGCTTCGCGCCAAACCGCGTGTTCGGGCTGGCTGGCGCCTGCTGCTTCGCCTGCTGCTGCGCCGTGACTACCAGCCCGCAACACAGCACTCATGTTTCCCGACGTATGGCCAGATGGCTTCCATATCTCACGCAGCGCCTCTTCTATCGTCTTTATACGACATTTGCCGCGAAGCACGCAGATACGCGGCCAATTTTTTCTTGCGTTGCTTCTTGAAAGATGCGGTGTTGCCGCATGCCTCTCAGCTGGTCTCTTTCGCTTTTCTTCTCTCTTTCGACAGATAGCTTGGGTAGCCTGGAAATATAGTAGGCACTGCATCTTTCGAGGGGAATGCTTTCCGGGGCTTGCGAATCAAGACATTACCACTGTGAGAGCCTCCCATGTTTTTTTAGATGCGAAGCATCTTATAGCGGAGTTCAAACTGGTGGTGGTGGTGGTGTGCGGCATGACCACCCTTACTGCGCATGCGCATACCCTCTCACACACCTCCTCTCCACTTCCCCTTCTCCACTTTCCTCTCCCCGCCCCCTCCCTCTCTTCCTATCCCTCTCCCCTTCCTCTCCTCCTCTCCACACTTCCTCTGAAACGCAGGCTAGACATGCCGAAATTCTCTCCTGCGCAACGCCGCGACGAGCCCCAGCGCATGCGCGTCCCCTGCCCCTCTCTCTCTCTCCTACGCTGCCCCCCTCTCGCAAGCCTGTCGACCGCGTTCCCCGCTCGCCGCCCTGTGAGAATTAACGGCCAGGCTAGAGGGAAGACAATACGCGCGTAGCGCTCCTCTTCGCGTTCCATGACGCGAGGTCGGTAGCATGCCCAACGAACGCCAACTGAACGCGATCGTGCAATTGCTCCGGCTTCGCATCGCCTCATGGTCCCCTTTAGAGGGAAATGGTGTGATTTTTTCTTGTTGTTGTTTTGGTCACCAAATGTGGCTCGAAGTGCCTTTCGCAGAGGTGGTCAGTAGACAACAACATCCGATCTTTGCGAGTATATGGCATTCCTCTATACAAGGCGCTCTTCTTCTTTCTGCGCGGAAAGACAATGAGAGTTGCTCAGTACACGACCTGTACCCTGTCGTGCAACGGGGCGAAACGCTTCTTACCCATCGCTCCCTGGGTATACGCACCTCACATATGTTCACAGGATGAAAGAAAACTGTCACGGGGAACGAATAGTCGTTGCGACATGAAATGGCGTCGCGGACAGGGCGGAGTGAAGTGCCGCCAGCAGTTTTACACACGTTCAACCGGATAGATGGATGCTATGAGCGTCCCCTTTATAACGGGGCGGTGACATGTGCGCCACCAGACTCGACGAAAAAAAAAAAAGCTTTTTTCCTCCCCCCCCCGTTTTTTTTAGGTTGGCGTATGACTTGTCTACTACGATTCAATCAATCTTACTTTAGAAAAAAAATACAAAAAACAAATTCACAGCAGTTCTCTGTCCCTTACGGCAGAATGTCCTTACTCAATTGCCTCTATTTATTTTTGTCCTTTTTCTAGTTCTCTGCCACGAATACTCTAGCCGTCTCTTACTTATTGCTATCGCGGGCTTGTTCAGCTTTCCATTGTTGTTACTAAAACCCAAGGCTCGTGCCCAAACGTACATCTGGGTGAATACCTCCACATTCAATCAGAACATGCTCCATCGTTTCCTTATCCTCCCCCAGCATGTGCATTGTTCTTCTTTACTGAATCTCGCTTTATAACTACGCGTTCTAAGGCAACCCGACCTCGCTTCAAACAGTAATGCACTTCCCCTCGAATTATCATAAAATGCCTCCCTCCTTATTTCTTTTTTGCCCTTTCGGCCCCCATGTGCCGAGCGCGTGTGGTGGAATGAAGGCGACAGTGAACAAATTTCGGCGTGGCTGCTCCGCTGCGCCTCCGAGCCGATTTGTCACCTCTCGTTCCTACACCGCGGCTGTGTATCTGCCTTGGTATCTGCACGCAGCACTGCCAAAGTGCGCGAGCGCACGAGCAGACGACAGACTATCCCTAGCGGCAATTGTGTGAACTAAAAGCAGGTGTACTGGAGATGCTAGCTCAGAGAAAGACTGAGGCAGTGTGAAAGTACGGCTATGATGATATTGCTTCTACGTTATGACAGAGTTTGGCAGTAGTGTGAGGCAGCAATAGACCGCGTTTATTTACAGCTGTGAAATGTTCAAACAACGCGACGAACCTACTCGACGAACGAAAGGCGTAAGATATTACGCGGCCTCAAAGACCACGACCGGCTTTTGCTCGAACACTCGGCGCATGTAATCTCGGATGGTCAGCATTTACCGTCTTCGAACTTTGTTTGAGAGCTGAAATTGATCACAAGAGGCGGTATATCATTCACTGGAGCTTTATATCAGCATGTTACGGCAAGCAGGCGCTGAAAGAGCGGCGTCACTGCCCAATCTCGGAGGCTATACCAGAGAACAATGGAGTAAAAATTACCACTGGTGAGAGCGGAGGAGATCAGCAAACGCCGGAAGCACGATGGGTATCTCAGATGACATTGCTGACAAAATATTTGGTATAGTTGCGACTGATTCAGAACGGCGGACACCTAAAACATACTCAATAAATTTTTGTGCAAACGGCGGTAGTTCGTGCTGAAGTGCTCATAGATGTTTGCCGTATCAAAGAGGTCTGCGGACTCCTTCCTAGATGGCACAACTTGCTAAACGTGCTGCTAAAATACAGACGTCATGTTTTGAACGTCAGTGTATTTTGTAATGTAACGCGTTGCAGGCGGCCTAAGCAGCCTAAGTGGTCACTTGACAAACTTTAGCTGCGTCGTGCCATCATGTATACGGAGTGTGGACGTATTTGTGGCTGCGTCCTGCTTTTCCTGATTTTTGGAAGCTGTGAGTAGCGAAGGCGTCGCTTCGCTCCTCGTGCCTGATTACGCTCGTGTTGTGTTGTGCTTGTGCAAGGCGCGGCCAGACCTTGTTTACTCCGTGCAACCACCAGTGAAAGTGCCCTGAAATCGAGCTGTACGGAATATGGTTTCGTCTAAAACGTTCGTCAGTCGAGAATTACCCTCTCATTCACTCACTCGCTCTACGAGACGAGCAGCTTGCGTGGTTTTTCTTTGTAGCTGCTTTTCGAAACTTGTGTCGTTGAGTGACAAAGATGAAAGTGTGTTTCCGCTCTCGGAATTCCAGCGCTCGTAGTTTAGTGACGTTAATCAGGTCTTCATGACATCCCACCACAAATTCAACGATTGTCGACCTTCCAGAAATACTTTCACGCAGCGGTTAAGGCGTGAGCTTCAGCTTTCTGTTCCAAGAATTTCTCGTTTTGTCATTCTCGCTAGCTTCGTGCCGCTTATGTAACTGTGTGCGCATCACTCGGGCATCTAAACGATTGCGCTTTTATGTTAGATTGCGGTGCTGTGAATCGTTTACGTCCTGCCTCGGTCATGATCTGAAACTCCTCCACCATCGGTGAGCAAATACCGCGTGTGTTTTTTGTTTGTCGATCAGTTCGAACCATGCGGCTGACTGGCGAGCATTGTTTTGATGTCGTCGTGCGGGCATTCGCGCGCTGTTCCCGACTTCCGTATTTTCCCTTTCGTTTCGCAGGCAGCGCACAGATCGGCAGCAAATGCACATTCCTTAGCTGTCGCTTCGCCAGGCACGCTGCTTGCGATGCCAACAATATCTGCCGGTGCAAGCCGGACTACCCTGTGCAGGTGTCACCGCTCAAGTGCGCAAAAGGTACGTGACCGTGTTACTCATCTCAACGCACTTGATCCGCAGCAACCTTACACGAATGCGGAGTGGGTATATTTCTCAGTTTCGGCAGCGAGCTGTGGTAATGATTCCCTGCAGCATCTTTTCTAAAAGGTAGTGTCTATATTGCCGGCTGCCGGTCAATGATATCGGTCGACGGGTTACCGGCAGTTCTTTCCTATTGGCCACCCGCGACCACGTGACCTCTGCGGGACGGCCCCTTTCGAGCTTTTGTTCGTGTGTCTGATCATACGCCATCGGCTGTCCGCACGTGTAATCGGTAACGGCGCTCCGCGGCGCTCTTTTTCTGGTCGCTGCCACTTGATAACACAAAAAGTGCACATTCCTGCAGTCACAGAAATTGGCGATGGATTGGCGGCCTCGCGATACCGGAGATGGCCGGGCGTCCATTGACTCCTCTAGTTGACCAGCCCGTACGCCCCGAAGGGGCAGGCGCGCGGGCTAAACAGCGCGTGGCCGCGACAGCGGCCAGTAGCGCGTGACGGAGACCCTGCCAACCGGCCATTGAGCGTCAGCGAAATGGCCGCACTCGCGAAGCGAGGGCGAAGCCACGATTAGTTTTCCGCGCCCGAAGGGCGCAGAGGGCCATCACTGAGCAACAGGAAAATAATGTACTCTCGTTTGTGGAAAACCATCGATGTCTATAGCGTTGAAACGTCTCTCGAAGCCAGGCAAAGTGCCGCAGTGACACGGGAATCATGCAAATCATGCACATGTATTGCCGGCACGACAGGCTCACCGGAAATGTGCCGGCAGATAAGTCACATGGTAATGGGCATCCAATAGGGAAAAACAGCCGGCAACTTTTTTTCCGGGATAATATGCCGGCTGCCGGCACTATAGGCGCGGCCTTTGTAAAATTTATGGCATGAACATGAATCAATACCCCCCCAATACTGCTCTCCGTGGGGCAGGCATGGGGTTGCTGAGGGGTTAAGAACACGTACCTGCCCGCAGGCTTGCTGTGGCGTTAAGAACTACCTTCATGCAGCTGCCTTACACAATGTGTCGCAGACATGACTCGCAGTGGTGACTGCTGTCAGTGGAGCAGACACTTCTAGAGGAACAGTTCTCAGTCTTCAACAACGTGCCTACATGTAGTCACAGTTGTGTGCAGAAATTAGAGCTTTCTTGCACAGTGTTACACTAAAAGTGTGACAGACTAGTGTTCATATTGACTTAGTTTATTTGCTGTAAGGTTAAGTGCTGTATGACTATGTCCATTGTAATTGTAATCTTTCATAAACAAACGCAGGGGAGCCTGACCAGCAGCTCCACACTGCATTAGAAATTTAATTGTGCAGATCCAGATCGCATGGGGTAGGCATCCATGTTAACTGAACCTTCACACAAGCAATGTGTACTAAATCCCGTACAACTAGCAGCGATGCATACATTTGTGTGTGCTTTCCTCCTACACAGCATGCAACATCAAGTAATGTTTATGTTTGTCTCTCGGAAAGGAAATGTCTTTTTACCTCATGAAATTTTTCACGTCAGCGTGCAGCACCGCTCGCAAGCAGTGCCAAAGGGAAAACTCCGAACCCGGCGGATGTACAGCGTGAAGATGCCTGCAGATTGACGTTACAAGGACAAATCCAATGCATCACTTGTTGACCAGAATAATGTAGATGACAGGTGTACATACAGAGAAGTACAACCCATCTTGCTGCATTTTAAGGGATCATATTAGCTAACTACCCTCTCACAATACCAAAAGACCACTCTCACTACACGAAGGCTCTTCGTAAGCTAGAAAACTCGCAAAAAAGAAAATACAAGAGTCATGATGCCACCCTTGGAAGTTCTTACACCAACTCGCTGTAAATGCAGTAGATTTTGTCGGCATCTGCTGGCCTACGTAAATCACTATAGGTAACAACATATATGTATTATGAGGGAGCCAGAGTCCAAATGTAGCAAGTTCCGGGACATCTCATTAGCCAATGTGGCCAAAATACGCAAAAAAAAACTCTTGAATCTGTTATAACGCCCTGGCATTCAGCTGCGGAGATTTTAGTGCGAAATTCAAAAAGGAGACTTTGACCTTCAATTTCTCTTATACTAGTAACGAGCCTATGATGTGAATGCATGACAATAACATTCTCAAGGTTACTTTGTTAGTCTAAACTGATTTATTGTTTCACTTCAGTGTCGCTTTCACGATTGTCCATTAATTGACCATTAATGGGCATGCACCCAGTGACCGACACTGTAAGGCTAAATAAATTAGAGATCAAGTAAATAAAATAATGCATTGAATCTAATTTACTATTCTAATGAGAGCGAAGCGTGATTTAGAGTTTCCTATAAGCCAACCCTATGCGTCTCATTCTTCCTTGTAGCTTTCCCTTTTTTCTTTTCTTTCACACAAAAAAAAATGGGTATGCTGGCTTGCATTACTTTGTTGATTTGTATAACCTTCTGGCTGCACCACCTGACAGAGAATTTGAGCCATTGGGATAGCAACACAGCGTGCAGCCATGGCAAATCAGTTTTGCTGAAATATGTGTAGTGAAAAAAAGTTTAATCCAAGAGATAAGCATCTTGCATCTCAAGGTAACATTACACCACAAAGGTACTCCGTCTGTGTTGCTTGGAAATTAGCAGTCAAAATATTGCTGATCTGCATACTGAACTTTGGAGGATAGCAAGTTGCAGTGGGGCAACCTAATTGACAGCTTCAACTGCGAAAATCTGCAACTGAAAGAAATTTCGCCTCAGACAAAAGAAAAGCTTATCTTCTTGACAGCAGCACAACCTAGTCAAAAAAGCTAAAATTCAGTCAGTTGAAAGACATGTGCGGTATGCTGCATTAGCAGTGCACGCACACTGTAGCGGCAGTCAGCACTGTCTCTGTAAACAAAATGAAATCACTTTGTCCCGCAATTGTTTCATCCCTGAAACGAGTACATTTTAGCTGCCAGCTCATGCTAGCATAATTGCTGTCTCATCTGTCACGCTGCTTTTGTACACCATCCTGGCAGTCTCCCAAATTTTCCCCCATACTTCTCTGATGGCCTATGCATGGGTACGTGAACCAAAAGCTGAAAGGATGCCTTAGTTTTCATAGGCTTATGAGAAGTGAGATCATATGGAAGTCCTGCGTCATGCTAGGCTTCCACGGGCTCTTTAAATTTTGCTCTTGCTGCAGTGAGTCACACAGCAAGTTGCAATAGTACCCCGTGCTTTCTGTCTGTTGCCATTGGCATTTCTTGCCAAGTTTCCTCTAACTATTGGCAGCTTGCCATAATCATTGCTAGTCATTGCGGAGGTAGGTTAGCACGGCCGCTTCACTCTGTCGTTGTACTTGTTCATATTTTTAACTCCAGTGATAACCAATATAAGTACATTGCCTGAATAATTGTGGTTAGGTAATGCTTACAAGCTTAGTAATGGCATGTTTAAGTTAACAGAACCGTAAAGGTTGTTTAATCCCATTGTGGCCACTAAAGGGAGATTTAGCTGGCATGTGCGTGTTTTTGGTCTCATCATTTTAGGGATGACTTCAATGCAAACACGAACAGCAGCGTTAGTGTAAATATACAGTGACGATACACTTTGCTGTATGACTTTTTTTTGTGAGGAAAGTGTAGTTAGTGTTAGATGTGACATTGTTGTGGAAACCATTGCATCAGCAGGTAAAGGTACACTGTAGCAAGATGTGACTGAAGACTTGTTCAGCTTGGTCGAGCTTGGTTTAGCTTCGCTTTCAACGACCTCGTGCGGAGAACCATCGAGCTCTGAGTCAAATATCCTACCAATAACTTTCCTGGTTAATTTTTTTTTTTTTTGGTGGTCGCCTGAGCAGTTGATGCTGTCATAAGTAATCTTGACAGCCCACCTGAAACCATTAAGCACTTAGTTTTCAAAGGCTATTTTCCTCTCTGCTACCGTCCATTCTGTCTGCCCCTTTGTTGGTGGATGACACTGAGCAGGTGATATTGCTTAATTTTGTCCAAGGTTGAAAAGTTATTCATTTTGGCAGACACAAACTCTGTTTCATAGCACGACAATATCCTTCGTAGTATTCCTAATGTTGCATGAATATCCGTACCATGTTTATTACACCTGAACTAGACTGTGCAGACATGTGCTTCACTTCTAAACATTTCGAAAAGGCAACAGCCATAAAGCTCTGACTGTCGGCAAAACCAGCAAGGTCAAATGTGGTTTCTCTTCTCATGGTCATTGTTGCAATGGCTACTGCGGAGCAGCAGAGGCTGGGAAAAGCTGGCCATAACTGCTGGTCATTAAGAGTAACAGACTGGATTGCAAGACTACACAAGCTTGTGATAGGTTCCACAGGTAGTTAGGTGAACAAATGAGATTAAGTTTGAGGGAAAGCATGGCCGCATTTAATTGACGAAGCATGGGAGAGGTCCTTGCCCTGCAGTGGGCGTTGGCAAGCTGACGATGATGATCCATGGCTAGCTTGCAATTTACTTGTACGAGAAGGATTGAATTCCGTGCTCTCGTAATAGAATAACTGCTAAGATTCGTTGAAGCTCTCTTCTGAAATTATGGAATATGGTGATGGGGGTGGTATAAAGAATCTACAAAAGATATTAGTTCCAAGCACTCTCAGGAAAAGCCACATCATTAAATTTACTCGTATGGATGAAATGTAAAGTTGCGAAGCATCCCTGGAGTGGCCTTCCCTCTCTACATGAATACATGTGCCAGTATTTGCGTAGTTGCCCACTGCAAGTGTTGTTTTTGTACAAAGCACACCGAATGTGCGATGGCTTCACATCTGTTTCCTCTTTCAGCACGACGAAATCTGGAGGTGTGCACTGACAGCAAAGAATGCACCGTTACAGATGCAAATATGTACTGCTCTCAAACGTCATCGCAGAGTCGTTGCGAGTGCCATATTGATTTCACCTATACGAAGAGTCAAGATCCTGTGAACCTTGTAAGTGACATGAGGTTTACTCGGCTCTGTCAACAAAAACAAGGTTTATCAGTTGTGTAGTAGAATTCACTGTGTAGTATATGGGATGGTGACCACAAGCAGACATCATTGACATGTTGGAGTGCATTTGGAGCATGCATACGTCACAGCCATTAAGATGAGCAGACATCTCCAGTTTTAGATGAGTACAAAAACATTATTCAATGTAGTACTGTGGAACACGCTAGGATACTGTGACATGTCATTGTGGGCGTCGGATTTCTATGGGTTCCTAGGTGGCGTAAGGAAGACAACCAAACACTTTGGAGATAGGAGAGAGACTGCCTGACCCTTATTTTTCGAAGCTGCCCTAGCGTGCGCGAGCTCGGCGCCGATCTTCTTCGTTTTCTTCGCGCCAAGGCGCGAGGCACGCACCGAGTGTCGTCTGCTATCACTCGTGACATGCTCAACTTTTAAAGCTAGTTGTCCTGACTAAATATAATGCCAAAAATAATGAGACAGTAAAACAGAAAATAGGTCAGACATAGCGAAACTGACCTAAAACAGTCCTACTTGCAGCTATTTAAAAAAAGGTGAGGTTTCACACACACAGAAGTAAATACAAGCACTAGCAATAATTTGCACTGCATGGAACACATGTACGGTCTAGTTCGAAGCATGAGGTTGGTCCATCTGAGCATGGGGCTCAAATAGGGTCTTAATTTTTCAACTTGCACAATGTCACTTCCCATGTTATCCGCGAGTTCGATCACGTAATTCGTGGGAGACAGTCTGTTCACTATCTTGTGAGGCCCAGTGTACGATGTGGTCCATTTCACACCGTATGGTGGAGCCTTGAGGAGCACCAGTTGTCCTCTCTCAAATGCAGTGTCCTTGTGGATCTTGTCGAAGTGCACTTACTGTTTTTCTTGAGCCAGTCAGATGTACACGGTTGTGAGCTTTCTGACTTTTTGCAGTCGTTCACGCACTACCGCGAAATAGCTGGATTCTTCTTCGAGCTCTTCAAGCTCGGCGGCTGTACTCAACATCTAGTGGCAGCACTAGATCCCTGTTGTACATCAAAAAGAATGGAGTTTGGC
This sequence comes from Rhipicephalus sanguineus, assembly GCF_013339695.2. Lineage (NCBI taxonomy): Eukaryota > Metazoa > Arthropoda > Arachnida > Ixodida > Ixodidae > Rhipicephalus > Rhipicephalus sanguineus. The sequence continues at coordinate 60,968 of NW_023615857.1, read as the reverse complement.
AAACCGTGTCTTGGTACCCGGTGTTGTAGCAGAATGTAACATATGGGAGAACAACATATTTCATTACATTATGTGTGTTCGTACATGCGTTTGTATGTGTGCATGTATACACATGCAAAAGGTAATGTTTCAGGGGGTGGAGTTGAATCCACCCAACTGGCTGCGCCAGAGCAGTAATACATAACTATGCAGCTGAAAGGTGGTCTGTACGCAACCTTTCCCACGTAGATGCAAAGAAACTGCTAAACCTAAGACTTTGATGACACTAGCATGTCAGTTGGGTCTTTTGTTGCATCAGTGTTGCTAACACATGTTTCTAGTGGCCACATTTCTTCTAATAGAGGCTGTATGCTATTGTCACAGGAGAATGCTTTATCTCATTCAGATCTGTGGAGACAAACGGGCAATAACTAGTTCCTAGTAAGGCATTACCACTAACTACTGACTTTTTGTTAACTTCTACTTGTACTTCTACTGTACGTTACTTTTTCATTCGCACAACTTGTAGCTCTTCTTTTTCCTTTGTGCCTGTCTTGTCTTGTATGTAACTCGCACCTTCCACCTCTCTTCTATTTTAAGCGAAATAAAAGTTTGTGTGTGTGCTTTTAGTTACTGTGCTTAGCGTAATGAAAAAATAATTACTTTACTTGCTCACCTGTAACTGTGACTTGTTACTTTGTTGAAGCTTGTAGTAACTGTAATGCTGTTACTTATTGCTGGTAATGTGCCCATGACTGGCTGAGCATTGTTCATGTGGACTTGAATGTACTCCTGCTTCAAAATTCGCATGTCTGAACAACTATTCACGTCTCGACTCTGACATGAGATATTTGCACCTTATTTTTTGCCTTCCAGTGAAGCTTCCTCCCGTGGCACCAGACATTCTTTTGCCCATGGCTGTGGGTGTTCAGTAGCACTGTCCAGCATGCTCTGCTGCTTCCTTGCCCTGTGGCGACTTTGTAAACGGTCAGTTTTTGCTCTTCAACTGGAATGTGCACAAGCAAATATTCTAGTGAATATATGTATGTACCTGCATGCACACGTTATTGTTCAGTTACTGTTTTATTCGGCAAATATGGATTACAATCATATGCCAGTGTAGCAAGCTCTGGGAATCTTAAAAGCCTAAATAGATGAAACTACTAGACTGCATGAAGGACGTTGGAGACATATCCGCTTCTGTTGTCTTTGTCTTTGTAGCTGTCTCTATGCTCCATGCTATTTTAACCTCTTAATATGTACCAACTAGCACATTCTTCGTGCCTTTGAATTATAAAAAACTTTTAGCTGCACCCTTGTGGGCTCAATAAGCGAAAATGATAGAAACCCATGGTTGCCACAATGTGTATCAATACTGTAGTTTTGTTGTGAAATCTTTTTCTAATTGAATTATGAATTAGGTTGCCATAATAAGCCTCTTATTGCAAAATAACAAAGTGGTCATTGAATCAACAATGCCACCAGGTTGTTAGAAGAATGCATGCCTTGTAGAAATACCGAAGATGATTCTGCAGCATCGGCATGCATGTCTGTGAAATGTTTACAATAGTGTGCCGTGAGCAATTCATAAAAGAAATATAGTAGCAAGGACGTATTTATTGCATCTAAATGAAGGCGAATGTACGCTGCTATGTCTGCCGAAAAGTAATGCAGCCTTACTGCTGCTTAGGGCAGTGAACGAATACAATGAAGCTAGAGAATGTGCATGAATTCAACGAAAGCAAACTAAAGCTTTAGTCATGGTTACAGAAAAAAAAACAATAAAAAAATATATTTGAGTGTCACTGCAAGCGCTTGGTGGCAGGTTACCAAGCATCTGTTCCCATTGTGTTCACAATGTAACAGCAACGAAACAGTACTGATTCTCGCAGTTTTAAAATTTTGAAGGCCATTGGTTCAATGACACTTGCAAGTGCCAAAGGTGCCATATCCTTGATAACCATGGAGACTGGAGCAGCGTTGGAAAAGCGAGCTTCGTCCACCAACACCCACTTCAGTAGCTGTATACCCGTCCAATTAGAAATTGGCACAAGTATGCCGACAAAGGCTGTAAAGTTGTGTTCTAGAACAGTGAACCTGTAGTATTGTCTCTGTATTGTAGCTGTCTCTTATGTCTCGCTTCATTTTAACTTCTTAACCCATTTCACCCTTCAGTGTGGTGTCGTATGCCAGACACGTAACTTTCAAAATGCAGATCACATTGGAAGTGTTGTTTTTTTTTATCTATCGCTTCTCACACGCAGGGCCAACAATAACTTCCTGAGCAGTTTACAAACCAGTGGCAGTGTAAATTCAAGAGCGACACGGGAGCACACGCCTGTCCGGACGCAGGACTCGTGGAGTTCCGATACGTTGCCTTCATACGAAGCAGCAGTGTCGCTAAAGGTAGTGAACAATGCCAACTCGGTAACAGCATTATCGCCTAAGCAACCTTGAGAGGAATGTGTCATCGAGATAATCAAGAGTTTGAGCAGGGTAGCACAAATGCATACGAACAAGAAGGCAAGACGAGTGCCTCCTCCTCAACATTGCCCTTGCCACACTGTGATCTCACAACGTGATCGTTAGATGAGACCAGGAAGTAAGATAAGACAGGAGAGCGGACTCCGCCACTACACAATGCATTCGCTCGGGGCAAACTGCACAGCGCAGGTGCAGTGGTCTTAACTCGTTCCTTTGCTCTCCTCCGCTCTTCTTCAAGCTTTCACACATACTTTCTCTCTTCTCTTGCGCTACCCACAACACGTTGCGCCATCCGCGAGGCACATAGAAAGCATTCAACAACCTGCTCTCACAAGCGCATGTGCAACTGACAGTGGCAGGGAGTGGCAAGTAGACGACAAAACAGGTAGGCAAGCAGGAACGCAACAAAGCGTGACTGTGCACCATTGCTATACCAACGACAGAGAGAAGCCCTGCCGCGATAAGGCCCAAGGACTGGCGTCTCTCCTCTACAGCTTTTTCTTCCTTCGCAGCGCCATCTGGTGAACATGCTGTGAAGCAGGCACCAGCGTTGCAGAATGTGTCCCTTGCAGATGAGCGGAGTCAGTGCTTTGTCTGATATTACTCAGTGGATGAGACTGACCCTCATCCTCATTACCATCTCTGTTTTTCTGATCAGCTCTCACAATGAAATTCTCCCGACTTCCTTTGTATGCTGTGATTCTATAGTTCGTCACTATCTTTGACTGAACAAGACACTTTCTCCAGCGGAATGTACCTAGTAGTGTGATGAACACCCTGCATAAGAATGCAAAGTGGTTTGCGACTCAGTTTCATACATACCACTGGGCTGAGTGTTACAAGATGTACGTTCAGACAAAACAATCCTTAAGGGGAGACCCTGCTTAGATACATACAGTAATCCCTTTAACTCGAAACCGTCAAATCCGGGGAAAATTTCTAGCTAAGCGGTATTTCGAGTTAAGCAAAATGCCAAAAATGTTTGCCCAGGTCACTGTAAAAGAAAAGCCAGGCTGCCAGGAAAAGCTCCACTGCACGAGACAGCTACCGTAGTAAAGGCACAAGAATTCAAAGGGAAAAAAAAATTTATTACCGAGGACCAAAAAACTGCATGCTTGCCTGTTTCCTGTTCGCGTTCGAGAAAGGTGTTCTCCAGTTGCTCAACACATCGCATGAGCCGTTGGTCGCCACCGCTGCATTTGTTCATTTGTTGCGGGGTGGAGCAAGCGCAGTACGTTACGTGTTTTGTCGTAGGCACTTCTCGAGGCTCTTCTCGTCTGCATGGTCATCTGCGTCGTTCATGGCCATCTCAACGATATCGGCGTCCGACAGCATTCCGGCAGAGTCATTCAGTTCTCTTTATGGTCACGAAACTGCACCGTCACGCTATGGGCGAGCTTCATACGCTGCTCGAAAATGCCGCAACGCGCGCCGCTGCGCCAGAGAGGCGATCGTCTGCGCCGTCCGCGTATTGAAATACTCGCGCAGTGCGGGAAGCTGCTGGATATCATATCTTCAAGTTAGAGGAAACGCTGTCGCAGGACTAGGATGCCTAACAGATGTTGCGTGCCGGGGTGCCGTTCCAACTACAAGGGAAGCAAAAAGGTGTCGTTGTTTTGTTTACCGTTAGACAAGCAGCAGCGCAAGAAATGGAAGCGGGCCATACCGCTGCAAGAAAGTGGTGATAATTAACTTTGTGTCGAAGTATACACGTGTGTGTGCGAACCATTTCGACGCCTCGGACATTATCACTGCGTATGATTTTAACATCAACGGCGACCGTGTCGCAGAAACGCGACAAACCAACGCTGAAGGCTGACACCGTTCCAAGGATTTTTGAAGGACTTCCTTCGTATCTCACAAAGCGCAAACCTCGATCTCGCTCCTACAGTGCGACCACCATGCAAACGACCACGTGAGTCAGCCTGTGAAGAGGTCCGAGCGTTGCCGACGCCCTGTTTAGACCGCACCGTAGTGCGTGTCGTGCGGAAACGCCTGGCAAGAAAGGGACCAACGGGGAGTGTAACTGCGCGCCGATCACCTGCTAAGTGCTGCACTGCTCGGCCCTGTCGGCTAGACGAAAACAAGTCATATCGGTTGTACGCCAGAGTGAAAGCGAAGCACTATTACAACGAATAGAAGTTTATGAGAGTCAAGTGCAACTCTCGCCGGCGCACGCAGCGAGCGAGCGAGCGCGCTCACCCATGTTTCTTCCCTATCGAGCTTCCGGACCCAAACAAGTGCAAGCCTTCGAGCCCGGACGCCACGGATAACTCGCTTCAATGTGCTGAAGAAGAACTACGAAGAACACTGCCAGCGTTAACAAAAGTAAGCTGTTCGTCAGCGTTTGTATTCCCGCAGAGTTACCTGCTACAACTACGAAGCGATACGAAGTAGGCTTCGCTACGTCGTCGGCACCAAGCCGGCCAGCGGCCGGTGTGAGTGCGTTGCCGGTGCAGGTGAAAGAAACGTTGCGTAGAATATGCTTCACAGAGAATAATGCCATCTGGAATAAAGTACAGGTCAAAACTGTGTCTTTCTCTACATGAACTGTTCGCAAACATCTAGCGTGAACGCGATACGAATAAACTTGCAGCCGGCGGCGTACAGCGAGCGACTTACGAGCATGGTGAAACAGCTGTGCCTGCAGGTGCCAAAAGTCACAGAAGTCCCTGCTACGGCGTTCGTAATTATATATCTTGGTATTCTGTCGTTAATCCCCGAATTTTTGTATTTTTTCTGCTGATACCACCGCGAGCTGCATGTTTTAATTGAGCTGGTTTTTTCCTCCCGGGTGCTCATTTTAAAACAGAAAACGCGTTCAGAAATGTATTTATGCATGCTGAGTGCTAGAAGTAAAAGCGTGAAAGCAAAGCGACCGTTGCAGAAGTTTAGAAAGCTTAAACACCGAGGCTTCCCACACACAACCCCAGGGATAGCAGCGTTCGCATCGCCTCTCAAGCACAGCTGCGCTTCTGGCGGCGGCCGCTGGCTCCATATGAAACTGACGCGGCAGTTTCGTGACCATAAGAAGCATTGAATGACTCTGATTCCGGTAACGGGGAGGTCCGCCTCGTAGAGCACATACTCAAAGGCAGTCTCGCCGTCTTCAGTATTGCTCACGCAGCCAGTTGCCTTGCGTACTTCATTGCACAGCTCATCAGCCGCTGCATTTTGCGCCAATGTCTTCTTCGATCGATTCCGGGGCGCGAGAAAACCCTGCATGTACGAAGCAGTTAGCAGTCAGTGCTGCTTCGACGTCCAGGAATTTGGACGCTCGAATGCGCTTCCGTTTGCTTGAGCTCAAAACTTTGCTCGAAGCCTTCCAAAACCTTTTGTTTGTTCTTAAGCACTGTCGAGAGGGTTGACAAAGGGATGCCGAATTCTTTGGCGATGCACGACTTGCTTCGACCTGCTTTTTCGACTTCCTTGATTAGCGCGACTTTTCTCTCCAACGTCAGAGATTTGCACTGCTTTGGGCGGGACATCTTGGTTGATATTCGGAAGCGTCCGTCGCACAGACCACTCACTACTCAGCAAAATCGAACTCAAGATGCGTCGTGCACAGATCGCGGGGAAAACAAAGAATATCAGCTCGCACATGCAAGGGCTAGGTTGCGTACTGACGGGCGCACGCTGCACACGCCGCCCACTGCGCATAAGTCGCGCGGGTGCGCACACGTGATCACTCCACAGTTGCTTGACAAGGCTGATAGGAAACAGTTGCGTCTGCGGGAATTTCAAATTCGCCCTTCATGACCGCGTTCGGTACGTATAGTAAGAGCTAAGTATTCGCACGGAGCCCTCGTTTCCTGTTGGAAGTGGACTTTGCCTTCTGCCCTCCCGGTCAAGATTTCAAAATATCCGCTGTTCCCTCCGGAAAACGTTTCGAGATAGGAGGGGGCAAATATACATAGCACCTATGGGAGGTTAATGCACGGCGAAAAAAAGTTTCAACTTAACCGAGATTTCAAGATGTGCGAGTTCGAGTTAACGAGGGTTTACTGTATTTATTTATTGTCACGTAGATTTTTGTGGAACTTTCACAGCTTATGTAGTATTTTATGTCCTGATTTCAAATATGCAATTATTTTTTAGTACCATTTGCAGTTTTCAAGATATCAATCATTTCATGTGCCTTGTTAGGAGCAAGATTTATTTCTAGACTGCAAGAATTTTAAAGCAAATCAGCACATCACAATAATCTGGAATGAATACTGTGTGTAGTAAAACAAGAATACATGTTCTAGGACTATTTGAACAAAAGTTATGGTACAGCATAGACTGCTTATAACGTAAGTCGCCGGAGTCGCGAATATGCGCACTATAAGCGATACCATTCTATAACCAAAACAACATTTTTGAAAGGTTGCACGTGTACAAAACATGACCAACAGGCAGGTGCGCGATTCAGACTATCGAGGCATGCGACTGGGACGTAAGTTTGCATCTGCTTACATTTGAAAATGTTGAACGGTTAGCGTCCGCGGACCTGTGGTGCCGACGTAACGAACGCGGGAAGTCACCACGGTAACACAATGCGCATGCGCGATGTCGAAAACGGTGGCGACCACAAACCACCACTTGAGTGTTTCACACGCACGGCCGCGTTTTCGTTAAAGATGTTAGTCACTCCTTCTAAATGCAACAACTGCAAAATGTTTCATTCACTCGGCACCAAATCGCAACTTCTGTAGTTCGCGGCCGCCGACATGGCAGCTAGCACTTGTTAGGCCTAGCGTGCGCATTGCAACTTGGCATGCCATTGCGAGAAGCTTGCCCTAGACAACACGGAGATCGGGCGTAGAAGAGATCGCACTCGCAAGCTAAACCAAGGGCATCACGCGTGAAATGGGAACTTTCGGTTTGCGGTCAGGAGAACAGTCGCAGCAACTATCCTGAAAAAGTCTTTCAAGCTTGTAAGTCCGCCTGTTGGTGGCAAAGGCAAAAGCTCAATTGCGTCTCAAAGCATTGTTACTTGCGGGGAAATCAAGGTTGCACGCGCGATATCTGCGCTCTACCGACGAAGCAACTATCTTCCCAACGGAGACAAACAGTGGTAACGCGCTCTTGATGCGGACGCGGGCGCCCGTACTTAGCGGAGCGCGCATGTCAAGCGGCCGAAGTAAAGTGGGCAAAGGCTTCTTCGGCGGCCACGCAACCGCTCCCCCTCCTCACACCACGCACCCGCGCCGGGCTGCTGCCTCCCACAGCCATCCCCTTTTTTTTCTCCCCCCGCTCCTTGTTCGTTCATTTCGCGTCCCCTTCTCCTTTGTAACGCCGTCGCCGCTCTCTCCCCCGCCGGCGCATCTCCGCTGAGAAGCACACTCGCTCCCTTGCATCTCTAAGAACGTCCCAGCAGCCGCATTATAACCGGTCTTTCATCTCGGGGGACTGCACAATAAGCGGTATGCGTATACATAGAGTTCTATGGAAGGGTAAACGGGAGTCAGAAAAAACTGCATTATAGCCGGTACTGTACTGTAAGCGGTTACGTTATAAGTGGTCTGAGCTGTTGAACTTGTGTGAGCAAAATTTCAGCTTGAAATCAACTCGCTCGCAAGTGTTCAATTACCGTAACTTTTGTTTAATTGGTTTAAAACATTAAACAATTTGTTTTACTGCATACAGTACACATTCTGTCTTATTGCGATAGGCTGATTTGCTTTATAACTCTCGCAGTTTAGATATAATCTTGCTCCTAACCATTCAAAAACTACTCATTATTTTAAAGACTACATATTGTATTAGATCAATATAATTGCATGTTTCAAATCAGCACATAAAAGTTGCTTAAAAATCTACTCAAAAACAGAAAACATCTTTCTGAAGTTCAACAATTCTTGACGATATCTTCTGTGCAGCTACAGTCTGTCCATTTGAAGTTCAGCACACAATGCAACATGTTCAGTTAAATACGCTTTAAATGGGTCATGAACCATCGCTCGGGCTTGGTGAGAAACACATCCTGCGAGTAGCAGACACTGCCACGAACAACTCAGCCGGATCTTGCAGTCGTGCACGGCAAGGAGAGTTCAGAAGCAGAGCGCGAAGCTGCCATTTTTTCAGCGTGCCCTCTTTTCATACAGAGGCTTGTGCTCGCTCTGTTCGGAGCTGCCAGAGGCTGCTGTTTGACGTTACAGAACAGATAGCATTACTGGCCAATAGCCGACATAAATCAGGAGTGGCGTTTGGATCAGGTTCGCTTCTTGCCATGGGGTGCCGCCACATCCCAGTGCCGCACTCCATAGTCTTCTGACATTACACAGTAGCCACACTAGTGCGTTCAGGAATCACAACGGGATAGAGAGATTGTGTTTCATCATGCACACTCAAGTTTATGATCTGCACTGATGTAACTTCTTTCCCCATGCTATCCCTTCGTGTTAGCTTCCAGCGCACTTGTCAGGAAAATCCCTGTAACTCCACTAGTTCTTGATAGATTCAAGAAATTTTTGCAGCAATAGGTTCCTAAGGCAATAAACTCTGTAGGTAATTTGATGATTACTTGGAAATGTAGTTCAGGGCCCCTTTAACATGAGGCTGTTTTCTCAGTGACCATATTCTGGTGGTTGCAGAGCGCTGAGTAGCTTGGACCTAGGTTTCGACGGATGCTGAAAAACCCCAAGTTGGTGAAACCTAATCCCAAGTTTTAACTTAATCCCACTGTGACACTCACAATAGCTCTTTTCCTGACTTTATATCTTTTTAAGCCCAATGAAGCGCTATATTATCAACTCAGCCATTCGGTACAATTAATTGGTCTTTCATTGATTGATGACAACATTACCTTTAAAGAAAGTTTTAATCCACCATTTGTATGTCAGCTTCTGGTGTAAGCTTCACCATTTTAAACGAAAAGTGCAACACATCATGGTTATAGTGTGACAACCATCCTCTGTAAGGATGCTGCAGCTTAAGGAGGATGGCAGGAAAAAGGAATGCGCTGATTGCTTGAAATAATGGCAGCAAAGTAAAGAAAGAAAGAAAAAAAAACGTTATTCAGTGACGTGCATACCATTCTTCACCAATGAACTGCGCGGCACTTGCATCAGATGCAGTACATGAGGGCGGTGCAAAGGCAGCATTTGCACATCCTCAAATGCAAAAAAGGAATGAGAACTTTGAAAGTGCTGGCGATGCCTTGCAAAAATTCTCGATCGTCTTAAAGCCAGTATGAACTATCGGTCTTGTTTGCAGGTATTCTCTGTGTTCTACATGTCCCCGTATTGTTACCACTGTGAATTCACTTACAGTGCCTCTATCTTTTTCGCACCGCATATCGGTGTACAGAGGCCATCATCGTCTCAAAAGACCCTCCACCACCATACAGTGAAGCTGTTACACTGCAACTACCCTTGTCTGAAACAAAAGTGTGACCACGGTGCTTCTACTGACAAGTCTGGATCCTTCCCAAGCGTTGCTGTATCAAGCACAGGCCGGGCCATATTGTCGCATGGATCTCTTCGGGCTGACATAGAATAAGACACAGAATGCTCACTGCCGTCTAAAAGTGAATGCCCACAGCTGCCTGCCATGGGTGCCTCTGTGTCTTGTCAGCGGCTCGTGGAAACTTACGGCCAATCATTCCACTACTGCAAGTGCATGGAACTTCCCAGCAATGTCATCTGCAAACGGGAGAAACTTTAACGATTTTAAGTGACTCGCCAGCTTTGACCTTGTTTTATGTAAATTGACAGTGAGCCGACGTTATGCACAGGCAAGGAGTGCCAATCGTGGTATAGTATGACAGTGTAGTGGCCTTACTGAGTGTTAATGCATTGTACCATTGGCTGGCTGTAGCACACACTTCCGTTTACAAGTAGCACAGTTTTTTGTTCTCCATTCGAATCAGCAAGAATGGAACAGTACAGCTTTACTGGTATATTTTGCACAGGCTCGTAGGAAGTGATGTTAACCAAGATACTATGTGAATTTGTACAGTAAGCTTCCCAGGTTGTTTCTATAGCAGCCCCTGCCTTTATGCGTGAAACTTGTGGATCGGTCAAGCCTACATGTAGCCAGCGCAATCGTCACAGTGATTGTACTGGTGTATCACTCCTGTTTTAACTTTGGACCAGGCTTCAGGATGTGGACTTTACGAAACCAGATCGAAACTGACAAGATTTCCTTTGAAATGCAAAATTAGTAACGTAAAAACAGGCGGGTGTTCTAGGAAGGCCTTACTGGCAGCCTTTCACTTCAGGGATGCAAATTCACCATTAGCAGTGCATATGCTCGCAGTGTGGTCATGCTGTTGGAAGTTTCAGTAGTGTCAAAGCATTTAATGCCTGTTTGTTTCAAGCAAAACAAGTTATCAAACCCATTATCTCCACCGCATTTTGAAATTTATCATGCGAGACATGAAAGGACTTGTATTGCATGTGATCAGGTACTGAAGATTATTGAGAGGTAAGCCCCACCACGGTGGTCTAGTGGTTATGGCACTCGACTGCCGACCCGAAAGTCGCGGGATTGAATCCCGGCCGCGGTGGCTGCATTTTCGATGGAGGCGATAATGTTTGAGGCCGTGTAATTAGATTTAGGTGCACATTAAAGAACCCAGGTGGTCGAAATTTCCAGAGCCCTCCACTAAGGTGTCCCTCATAATCATATCATGGTTTTGGGATGTTAGACCCGAGATATTATTATTATTGATAGATAAGCAAGTACAGTGGCACGAACTGTAATAAATTCGAAAAATATGCATTTGATATATTACAGTCACAGGGGATAAAAAACAGGCAAGAACTTAAGTGGCCACACAACTTAACTGCTTATCACTTTGATAAAGCGATAAGGAATCTCTGAAAAGAAAGCCTACCACATCCGGCTTGCTTATTGATATCAGACGGAAAACTAAGGGAATGGAGAATGTCATTTCGTTTGCAGTGTTCGGAGGAACTCTGCGGTGTAAGTAAAAGAGGACAGAACATGCACCAAGTCAGTTTGCACCTGTTCACTACTTTCAAGAAAATACTGCTTTGAGCATGCAAATCCGGCTGTCAGTCTCAGTGCCATAGGTTGGCATCAAACAAGTCTTGCTGAACTGTCTTTGTTTGTGATAGCTGAGCACACACTTATGTGGAACTGTTGTAAATGGGCTCGGCTGCGCTAGTGCACTCCAAGGTGCACTCCAAAGCACTTTACTACAGTAATGCGGGTTTAAAAAGATAGAGCCGCAAGGCTGCAAAGGGACCATTGAAGCTTGCAAATCAGTCTGCAGTTCTCGTGTGGGAAGTTGTTATATTGGTCAGGCTTTGATCGAAATATGGCAGCATTCTGTTTCGTAAGTAAGTGCCACATCAGCGGGTTGAATGCAGATATACCATGTTCCTCTTTGCTTGCATGCTAAGCAAAGTCACCGCAACGGACTCATAATTGCGGAAAATGTATTTATTGTCTTTTTATTTTTAGTGGTACTATACTAGTAGTAGCATGCGTGTGGATTTTCATCTGAAATGTGTGTATGTGCATGTGTGTGTATATATGGTATACTTCTAGCAAACATTCTTGTATTGGTGATCAACTGTGCGTGAACACTAATGTGAAGAGTTATTGGTAGCTTCACTTTCCTAGGCACATTCTTAGACATTCCATTTTGCTGTCAGGCAGAACATGTGCAAAGAAGCAATCCTATTCAGCACATTTGATAAGACAGAACAGTTACATTCTACAAGCATATTCACTGAAAATTGCCTTTAAAGTAAGGGTGTGCGAATAGTGAAATGTTATCTCGAATCGAATTCGAATAGAATAGTGCCGAATAGTGGCCAAAATGTCGAATATCGAATCGAATATCGAATACAAAGCATTTTGTTGAAAATTCAAAGAAGAAGAACGGTAATGCTGCGCTTCATCGTCATGAGTGCTCTGGGCCCAAAAATCTTCGGCTGCCTGTTGACAGCAGCGTTTTATTTGCGCGCCGGAACGATGGGAGTTTCTGATCGAGTGGCGCGGTGCAGCAGTGGCGATCGCACAGCGTGAACAAATTTTCATATGTCAAGCCATTCAACGAGGGTTTCGCGGGCCAAATTCGGGACGTTTACAGACCGAACTTTGCAAGAAGTCCGTGTCTTCGTTTCGGAAGCGAAGTTGTGAACGGCTTGATAGTTCTCGAATGTGTTCTTTTTGTTTACGGAAATGGCATAATCTCCTTTAAAATAAACTTGTGGTCACTTTAAGCCAGGATATCGGTGCAAGTTTTAACGAAAGGTGTACTGTAAAGGTGTTAGCGTTAGTTTTAGCTACTCCACCCTAACCAAGTTGCACAGTTGGCCTTTGTCGCGTTTTAGATATTCGTCTTATCGAATTATCGATTAGGTGTTCGATTTGAATTCGAAACTTGAATATCCACACCCCCTACTTTAAAGCAGTTATAAGCCAATATATCTGCTGACAACTCCTGTGCATGCCAGCTTAATAAATGTGCAGTTACGTACGGCATGGCAGCAATCCATTGTGGGTAAAACACTATCAAAGAAGCAGCAAGAGCATCGTGGACTGTTGCTTTGCAGGCAACACACTGGATCTGTACAAAAGCAGATCTCTTGAGCCAACATACAGAGCACGTACTTCATATTCACTACCCGTTCTAGCATACATGACGAACCACATTGTAACAGTTTTTACGTGCAGCAAGCTAAAACTAGACTAGAATTGGACTTTTTTTTTTTTTTCGGCACTTCGAAGTAAAATTTGGTGCAAAGTATATGGATTTCTGTATAATTCGTTGCAAGGGATACTTCATAACAGTACATCTTCTTCAACAGGTGTGCTTTCTGTGAGATTCGAGTTAATATTGGCCTTTACAAGGCAGCAAGAGGTGAAAATTAGGCAGCTCAATTACAGCAAAGGCACTTTAGAATCCTCTTGAATTCTAGACGCTCTTGACGTTAGGTTTCCTCTTTGTTGCTTTCAGTTTCTATAAAGAAATAATTCAGTGCACCTCACTGTAACGGGTACTCCATACTTGCTCAAGGTGCTCCTTACCGAATTCATTAAGTAGGACTTCCAACACAGTTGTTTGCTCAAGGTACGTCGGTGCCATTCGCACGGCCTATTGGCCTCCAAAATATGCCAAGTAAGCGTCTCTCACTGACTAGCGTGCGAACGGTGTGATTTGCATACTTGCAATGACCAACGTTGCCAATTTTTAAAATTTTTATCTTGAAGATTTCACAAGCAGATTGTGCCTGCATTCGTGCCTACATTTTAGATGCCTTTTCGAGGGCTAAAAACGCACGAGAAAAAGATTTTGTAGCCTTTTTTTTAACAGACTGACAGACTGGCACTTTACACCAAACGGGTTTGTACCACGTGAATCCACGAGATTAATTGTACATGTCTTCAGCACACTATTTGCATGCTGATCGCTGTGGAGTATTTTTCAGACACACCACGCATGCGTCTTGTCGAATCGTGGAGCAGAGACCAACATTTAAGACTGACTATGTGTAACACATTACATATTTTGATCTTTTTTTTATGGAATGGTTCTTTACACCATGTATTTTTATAGAACAATGTTGCTTAGGAGTGCCTGTGCCTGTATGTACGTCACTGACAGCTTGCTGCTATAGCGATTTCTCATTGCGCTTTGAGTGTTCAATTTAAAAGGATCTAAGTAGTTTTTCTGATAATAGTGCGTGTTGCTAGGCTTGTGCGGATATTTGAGCGCTTGGATATTTCAGTTAATATTACAGTATTCGACTCACTTTGACATGCATTCAAGTTTCCGAAATTTTAAAGTATTTTGAAACTAACAAAGTAAATATTTACCGCATGTAACTGGCCTGAAAGGTGGTTTCATTGGAGCGTGGACGGGGGTGCCAATGCCATGGCACCACTATTCAGGGGAATGCCGCACTGCCGCAAAGCTAGGCTTCAAGGTTTGGCGAATGTTACTTGGACCCAGTTCATTTGTTTTTAATCTTAAAGGGGTACTGACACCATTTTTCAAAGCCGATTTTACTCTGCCATGCAGATTCCTGCACACAGAGACTGCTTGAGCAAGTGTAATGCTCAGGGGCGTGGATATTTTATTTTGACAATAAAGTCAGTTTCCGTACGGCGCAAATACAGACATCGACACTAGTGCGACGTCAGGCTCAGTACCAATTCCGGTGGCTTCAGCACCACCAGTATGGCTAGTTGTGATGATGTCAGGTACCAAAACATACAAAATGGCCTCTTGTGCATCACCAACAGAGCCACAGAGCAGTGCTGCCATAAAAACGTCGCGATATCTTGCACAAGCTTGAACAAAAAGCTAATACTGTGTGCGACGTCAGGGTACAGTGGCGACTGAAACTAGTTTAAAACATGTAATTAATTTTTCAGGGCACACTCACGCATACCACTACATGCCCTTGGGCTTGGCCTTTCATTCAACGCAAACAAACAACTGAAATTTTTCGTGTCAGTACCCCTTGGGTTAAGCACATTGATTTAAAGCTTAATTTACTGCTTATAACTTGCATCCTACCACTACTCAAATCCCATTACTATTTGAATTCACTTCGAAACTGCGGTACTACTTACCATTGGCTTCAACTTAGCGTTGAACCAAGTAAGTGATATTTGTACAAGCCTACATATTGCGTAAAAACAAAAGAACCGTAATGTATTGGGAACCAGTGACAGCATACTTTGTCACAGCAGAAACGACATCGGCAGTTGTAAATTCTTGACTGCATTGTGGATTTTTTTTTTGTGTACATGTGTGTATTCACTACCTACTGATGAGTGGACGAGTGCCAAGCTTTCGTGCATTGAGAAGGCAGTATAGCTTGCGCTGTATACATTTCAATAATACATAGGACTGCACTGAATGTCATGTATAGTACGACTTATGGCCAATGGATTGCTGATTTGTGTAGATAAATTGCACGCGCCATGTGGTTTTTTATTATTGCGGCACCCCTTGAACAACAAGTACGCTTATTGCGAGTATAGTATTTTTTTTTTTGTAAATACTGCATACTTTGCCCAAAGAATAATAAAAACTTGCAACAAATTTTATGTATCTGCCTTATAAGAACCATTGTGAAAGTAGTACTGTTTATTGTTGTGTTCCAAGATATGTATTAATGAGATTAAACCGTGCTTTATTACCATATATGCCCATGTCCTGCATATGGACGCTTCTTGATGCACTCTAAGATCGCTATTTCGTTAGCCGATGAGTATGCTACCTACAGCACATCAGCAGGCCTCATTGAGGCCTGCTTGATGTGCTGTAGGCAGCGCTAGTCATCAGCTACAGAAATAGCGATGTTAGAGCGCATCAAAAAGTGTCCTACACTCAGGCCTCATTATAACAAAGTCACTCTGCCACGAAAGTAACTTCGTATATCCGAAAATTCGTTATAAACGTTTATTTGTAACACTGTAGCTATGACAAGACTATTCTTCATTTACTTCGTTATAAACCGATAATTCGTTATATCCGTGTTCGTTATATCGAGTTTGAGTGCATATGTAGGACACTGGGCATATATGGGTTTAAAACTGACAGTTCGCTCGAAGTGATATGCCATGCATGCACCTATAGTAGACTTATGACAGCCGGACCCCTTTAAAGAGACAATTGAGTACAAGAGACACCAGTGTGCCTACACCGAATAGGGGTTGATCAGAAAATGAGAATTTGGTACACTGCTTATTAGAGACCCCTCATATAAGGGACAAGAACTGCTTCCAGGTGCATTATAAAAGGTTTCAACAGCGAACCTCAACAGAATGAATTAAATGGTACTTACTGGTTAGGAATTAAACATCTCAAGCTGAGAGAGTTATATGTAAGAATAGATAATAGCATGAAGAAGGCATTCAGCAATTCGTAGGCCCTCTTGCAATTATCTTGCAATTATTGGTACACTTAACCAAATGAATCCAACAGACAATTAGGCAAGGGAAAGCATAGGGGACATGAATTCCTATTTCTGTAGTGTGTTAATTATGACAAATTGAAATTAGAGTAGACGACCACTTTAATTCCTTTCAATTTATGTAAATTAATACACTACAGTTAAAGAGGACAATGCTTTCCCTTGCCTTATTGTCTGTTGGGTTCATTTGTTTGTGTCTAACAAAGAAACGAGCCCCTAGAAAAGATTACTTTGTTCATTGCAACTATTAGGGCAGATAGCGGGAACGTTGCCCTCCAGTAATCGGTGCGAGGCTTAAAGGGGCACTGGAACGTCTTTTCAAGTAATCATCAAATCGGCTCACTATGAGAGTGTAATGTCTTGAGAATCTCTTGCTGCAAAGATTTTTCGAATGCGTCGAGCATTAGCAGGGTTCAGGGATTTGTTGCAGCCTCCAAGTGCCTTGTCTCCTCTTTTGTCTCGACACAGCTTTGTAGACTGTGCGTACAGATGTTCTCTGGCTACACTGGGAAGGATGACAAGAGGCCAGGAGGCTGCGTCAATGCGTAATACCCCTGTCACATTGGACGTTTTAATGTCATTCGAATGGAATGACATTCGCATCTAATGACATTATGCGGCTGCTACACAGTGATATTTAACGTCATTAGAGACGAATGACTTAAGCAATCAAATGAGTTCGAAAAACACATTCGCTGTCGAAGTCGAACCGAATGTATAGTTTCTACACCAGAGACTACTTAAAATGTGTCATTTAGTATTCTCAATTCGACACGCATTCGTGTAAACATGCTATTAATGTTGCTTTTTTAAAGGCGTCTGTGATTTTAATGAGCACAGGCGTACGGAAGGCTGTCGCAAAATGTTTTTACTCTCCACCTCAGTGGCGTCTGGCCGCCAGCACTGTCAGCCATAATGTAAACAGACGCCTGTGTGCATGTATCTGCAGCGATGGAATGAACTCCACGAGCGCACTGGACCGAGGTGGAGATGTTTACTCTCATAAGGCTATGAGAAGAAGCGTTTCGTTGAAAGCTGTTTTCCCGCATGGACGCGTGTGAGACCGCGTTTTGAAAGCAAACAAACGCGGAATACTCTTAGTTTCCGTCAAATCTCTTCTGGCTTATGCGCGTTCCTTGCAACGCTAAGTACAAAGCAACTAAATGTTTTACTTGCTGCACCTTAGCGTCGTCGTTCAGCGGTACTACAGTGCCTAGAATAGCGGTACTGCCATGTCAGCCATTCTATCGGCTGTGGCTACTGGCTAAGCGTCGTCTTGGCTTATGGTGGCCAGATATCCTGCGATATGAAATTTTTATCAGTGTTTATATAGCGATGCGGCTTCCTAATGCCTTTTAAAATAAAAAACTTCGCTTTCATGCCACTCTACTGTACCTTCCTCAACTTTTCCAGCCATTTTTTTTTAATTAATCGACATTGATATCATACGAATGACATTACTTTTTCCTGTGTAGCACCGCCACGGATCGAATGGCACTCGTTGCGCCGAATGACATTCGAACCTAATGACATTAACACCTCCAGTGTGACGGGTATAACACGGCCGCGCATTTTAGACGAGCCCTGCACTAGCACACGGCAACACCCCATGGCAGCTGCGGTACCTACACGGCACTACAATAACCGTTGTGCCAAGGCCTGGCCAAGCTTTGCGGGAACCTGGTGTGCACTGGCTTTGTCCTGCGTCAGCTTAACCCGACGAATAGTAGCCAAATCCAACAGCGCATTCTGAAGCAGTTCCAACCGACTAAAAATTAAGTGATGTCTGCCAAGGCGTGTAGTTCGCGAGGCGCATAGGAGATAGAGAAAGCGTGCTCTAGCAAACGTACAAGTGGTTTTGTAAACGAAGTGCATCGACAACTACTGTTGTACCGGGCTCAGTGCAAGATGTTAGCAACTCAGGTATGCAGTCTTTGAGATAGCACGGGTGTAGTATGTCTGGCGCTGCCTCGCATGAACATGGGAGGAAACAAAACATTAAGCGGACGACCAGAAGTGCGCAAAGACCAGTTACTTTTGGGTGCTTTAGGAGATATGAACATACATATTTTCTATTATTGAACTCTGTATGATAGAAGTATTAGGATGTTTTCGCAATCATGAACTCAGCCAATGGCCGTGGTCGTCCCTACAGCTACATATTGCCGAGAGGAGAGCGAATGATCTTCAGTGGTCCTGAAACTGAATTGTAAATTCCTTGCTCCATGCAGCGATACTTGGCTCGCACAGTCACAGGAGCCTTCAATACAGATCAGCAGCATTTTCTGACTAAGTTCAAAAAGTGTTACTGGGTCCTTTTGAAAACTGTGTGTGGCCACTCTTTGTAGTAGACAAAGCTACTTGCTAAGCAAATTCCAAAGTGTAACTACTACAAAAAATACCAACAGTGTCGGTTCTTAGCAGATTGAATTATTTTGATAAGAATCGCACACTTTATGGGAAGCCGAGATGTCCACAGGGTTTCTTATAGAGGGGTGTGAATTATTTGAAGGATTGGAGCTCGTTGTCGTCCGTGTTCCGTTCATGTGTTTTTTTTGCGCTGCAGTGTGCCAGAATTATGTACCAACAAGCCCAACTCGACACTTTAATTGGAGCATCATTAAAATAATACATTTGTGGTATTTCGGAGTGACTTCATATTCAACAATATCAAACAATACCTTCGGTCCAAAAATCATACTGAAAAGAATGTCTGATCCTGTGCCTTTCGGTTAGTGCGTCACCGGTCAACAAATGATTACAACTTGACCAAGAACAGGAACACCACAGTGGTAGCCAAAGGAATGCACCAGCGAACAATACATTTCCATGCATGGTAAAAAAAGTAAAATATTTCGCTACAACAGCTAATAAGAATAGATGAAGAAAACAGTGCATCACCCACTTCGGTTGACATCAAAACTTTTAATGTCAAACTTGACCGACTTCCAGATGCCGTGGTGAACATCGGCCAACAGCCAGCAGGCCACTGCTTTACTAGCTGCTTTTTTTCTTTCGTGGATGACACGTTCTTTTGCAGCCCAAGATGCACTCCCTCGCAGAAATGTTACGCAGAAATTTACAAGGCATATGTACAGTTTTACATGTATGAGATCTACTTGTCGGTGTAATCTTCTAGAATGTCCCCCATGTGGTCGTTGTGCTTCTTGAACGTCTTTGCCCTTTTCGACGACGGCTTCTTACGCTTCTGGCAACGTTCTGTGAAAATGAGAGCAAAAAAGCAACATCTGCAAACAGCCATCCACAAGTTCGTTCAGTCAAGCTCGGTGAGACAGAGAGTGCCTTAAGGATAAAGTCTTCCGTAAGATAAAGTGCGCTTTACTGTTAATCCACACATCGCACACACAAGTTATATGTGGTTTCTGTAATACACCTGGTTGGAAACTGCTTTGTGTTCCTTAAAACGTACATTACAACGAAGCAACAAATTAGTTTAAACTGATAAATTATACAATGAAAACTCTAGTATTGTTACTTTCACCACTACAGGTTAATAATAGATGAGAAGTCAATGCCAAAAGTCCGCTTCTCAAATTTCCCGCAGAAATCTACGATTGTGACGTCACAAATTTCAGTGTTTTTCTTTTATTTTGGCCATTGCCTCAACGAAATTTCCTGAAACTTGTATTTTAAGTCATTGGCTTCCTCGGAAGACAGTGTGTACTTCATTTTTACCAAGTGGAAACTACACAGGCCCTAGTAGACACCACCAAAATCTATGACATCACAGCGACTGGTGCGAGAACTTTGAAACTTTATTGATTCGAACATTCCATCATTTGGGATGCCGAGGGCCGAGATCAAAAAGCCTCTTCACAGGCTTGACTACGACTACGGCCCCGTACAAAATTATGTACTTCAAGGTGGCATTGCCAGCAGCACTGGCGTAGCCAGGGGCGTTAACCCCCCCCCCCCCCTGTAAATTTTCAGTTTAGCATGTTTATCTATATATATACACGCATGCATACAAATGCATGCATGTACATCAAATATGGTAAAGGGCCCCCTCCCCCCAATTTCTGGTTATGGCACTGGCCACCAGCATTTTCTTTTTGCACGTTTTCTCAGTTACCAAGCATCTTCTCGCAGCAAACGTAGTGTTTTAGTATTGTGCAGGAGTAATTTGCTAATACAAGAAAAACGTTTTTTTCTTTAGTGCCCCTTTAACTTAATGCAGCATTTTTCTAAATGCAGAAGTATCGGCAAGCAACAGAGCTTTTTCCTGACCTATTTGGCCAGATATACGCAATACAAGAATTTTTTTTTCCACATCTAAAGAAATAAGGCCAGATAAAGCTTAGCCCAGATAAGGATCATAGTCCAAAACACCCAGGCTAAGAGCACGGCACATGTGTGTAACACGAATCTCATCCACTCATAGCCCAAAGATTAAATTACTGTTGAAAACAATGCCGCAGCATATGTCCAGTTGCAGCAGGTCATCTATGTTTACTTCATGAACTGTATCAACTTACCACTTTCTTGACACCCATGTCCTGCATAGATGTGATGCCCTGTTTCTGCAAGTACTCCTCGCTTCTGATCATCTATACCTTCGACAGCAACGCTCTCCAAAGCTTCTGGAACTCTGGACAATGACAGGTAGTAGAATGAGGAGTTCCGCAGACACCACTCGTCTGTTGCAAACAAATAGCATTATAGAAGCACACCCTCCATTGCTTAATAAACAAACTGTTGTGTGAACAAGTCTTTAAAACTGAAACTTTAAAAGTAGGAGGGTGCGAATATTCGAAATTTCGAATATTTTTCGAATAGTGTTTGCTATTCGATTCGATTCGCACTGGAATTTTACCATTTGAACTATGCGAACTTCCCAAAAACAAATACAGCCAACGTCCGATAAAAAGACCCCTTCAGATTTTCAATATGCTGCACCTCATCACACTCTGGTATTGCGGCAAAGCTGCATTTCAAGCTCCGTTACGGTCGAACTTTGCCAAAAGACAGTCAACGTCTGATTAGAAGTGGTCCCTAAATTTTCAATATGCTTCACCTCATCACACCCCAGTATTGCGGCAAAGCTTCCTTTCAAGCTCCGTTACGGTCGAACTTTGCCAAGACACAGTCAACGTCAGATTGTAAGTGACCCCTTCAGATTTTTAATATGCTGCACCTCATCACACTCTGGTATTGCGGCAAAGCTTCCTTTCAAGCTCCGTTACGGTCGAACTTTGCCAAGACGCAGTCAACGTCCATTTGAAAGTGGTCCCCAGATTTTCAGTATGCTTTACCTCATCACACTCCCGTATTTCGGCAAAGCTGCCTTTCAAGCTCCGCTACGGTCGCAAATGTAAACTCAAGAAAACGCTGGTTCCAACATGGAGATGAAAGATGTGGCAGAGGTGGGGGCTCAATTAATTCTGTTTTGGACCTGAAATTTGGGCAGAAAGTCCGAAAAATCGGACGCCGAAGCTTTTTAACATCCAAAATTTTAGATGTTCTTGTATATCGACGTCTACGAGGCAGACTTGGAACTCCGGACTTGAAGGGAGCACACCCTTGTCCGCCTCATCAGTTGGGCTTCCCAGAAAATGAAACAGGAGGAGAAGCTGAGGAAATGGCATCTTTGCCTATCACGTGTAAAGTGTTGTCGGCAACACTTTGGTTGCACCAAATGGTGTACATAAATACAATTCGGCCTCTACATTGCCTCATTCTTGATAAGACAACTATAAAACACCACCCCGCCAGTGCTTCATCAACATAGCGAAAAGAAACACTTTCATCTTGCTATCTCAAAGAATATGCTTAGATATCCTCTCCAACCTTTTTTTCTGCAATTTCGCTTTGAAGTATTCGAAAAATACTCTAGAAATATTCAAGAAATATTAGAAAAATATTCGATTCGATTCGCACTCACACTTCAATATTCGAATTCGCTTCGCACCCAAAATTTCGCGTATTCACGCAGTTCTATTTAAAAGCAAACAATTTTCTTTCCACAAGTGATCTTAAAAACAACGCGCAACATGTCCTTACTCGGCGCTTACTATGTGCAATACTCTTGCCACGGTATTCTAGATTTTGTTAGGGTGGCCAGAATTGCAAAAGTTTTTTTTTTTTCTGCACCAAATGGGCCGTACAAACAGAGCATGTTATAGTGTCAAAGCAGCCAAACACAGGAGGCAGTAGTGCTTTGATCTTATCAGTAATTTGCACCACCCTCGATACCCACTATTCCCGTAAGAAAAAAAGAGCTGGATAGGTCATCTGTGTGAACAGCATGCCTGCCATGATGCTTTGACAAGTTTCTTTTATGGTAATTTCTGAGCACTCCAGTTACCCTTCCCTGCGGACAAGCTTAATCTCTTCCTTGTTGCGATTTCAGGATGGGGGTGAATGAGCTAGGCATAAATACAAATGCTAAGGAATGAAGTTGATACTTCAACAAAGATGACCCCCCTCCCCATGCTGAAACATTCACAAGACTGACATTCCTAGTTCAATGACTTCTCAATCCTTCCAACCTTTATCTTCTTTCAAAGTTCCATTTTCTTTGGATGGAGAGAGAAAGATGAGAATGTGGGAAAGGCAGGTTGCTTAACTGGAACTGATACATCTGGTTTACTACCCTACACTAGGGGTAAGGAGAAAAAAAGATAGAGTGAAAACTTGAGGGGATACTGAACAAAACTTCTGTCGCCGTGAATTTCACCCAAACTAAAACATTGGGTGGTGAAATCAGTAGACACGACCTTCATTTCAGACAAAAACTAGCAGAAAATAATGAATTTAATGTGTTTTTCACAAACTGCTGTGTCTAGCGGCCACGCCGCGAACTAGATAGAGGAGGTGAAGTCGAAAGACACTGGAAAGTGGCATGCCAACAACGCCAGCCATCGCCCATGTCACTCGACCCACTCATCTCCTACTACGGTTCCTAGAACCACTATGAATGGCACCAGTGGCGAACAATACTTCTGTGTGGAGTAAAGCTCCGAAAAGGTGGGGCACATCTTAGCACCCTTCTGGAAGGGAGAGAGTGGGATATAAAGGAGAGGTGGAGAAAGGGAACTAGTACGACAGGCAAACGTGCACCTCGCATTTGCCGCAGTGACTTTGACATCACGGTGGCGTGCAGCAGCCGCGCGCTGTCAATCCTCCAAAAATACAGCCAACTGTTAAAAAATATGGGAAATAAACTCTGTTTATCGGAACAGTCACATCTTCCAAGTAGAATTTTGATGATTTCGTCATTTTTTCCTATTTTTGTTCAGTAACCCTTTTAGGACGGAGAAAAGCGTGCAGCTTACCTTCGTCAACACTAAACTGCAGGGACTTGTCATTGTAGAAAAGCACCTTCTTCTTGTCGACGGGGCGCACCACATAGATGACGCTGTCGCCCAGCACCTTGAGGTGGCGTTCCACATTGGGCAACGACTCCTGCACGTCTTCTAGTAGCACACCCCGAGGCCCCTCTGGTCGTGTTTGTCTAGTAGCCGCAGAAGACTCTTGCGGTCCTTGAGGTTGTACGCTGGCCGGAAGCAGTACTTGCCGTCGTGCGTCACTTGAAGCTTCGGGTTGTTTTGCAGGGCCTGCGCATGGATTCACCTGTCTAGGCCAAAGAGTGCAAGCTTCCGAAGTTGCTTCAAACACATACCTCCACTCCGTGAAATGCTGATGGTAGCACAGAGGAGTCCAGAAAAAAGGATGAGTGAATTGCGACACCAGCTGACTAGATTTCAAGCCCTTAGAGTTGTAAGTTAGGTTATAAGAGTCGCCATAACAGAGGGTTGTGGTTTGGTTCTCGACTCCAACGTAAGATATGAACTTTTCATGTTTAACGTGTCCTACATTGAGGCTAATGATAAAAAGTTACTGAGCGCAAGAAAAGATGCAACAAAAAAAGGAAGATACACAAGAGATGAGCGCTACTTTTAACCCTTGTGTATCTTCCTTGTGTGTTGCGTCTTTTCTTGCGCTCAGTAACTTTTTATCCTTATGCACCAACAAGGCCCGCAAGAAGTCCTTTCAAGTCACAATGAGGCTGTCAGTCCACTGACGGCAATGGCTACCTATTGGTGGTACAATGAAAATTCATGAAAGCAAATTTTTTATCTTCAGTTGCTACAGCATCTTGCGTTTTGTGGGAAATCTAAAATGAATGAGCCACATGGCGAAAGTAGGCCACTAGCGGAGAGAGAAAGGCATCCAAGTTTCACGTGCACCTGACAATCGTGTCTGGCGTGCTAAGTTAGATGTTGGGTAGGTGCTATAGCTAGTTTGGTGCCCATATGGCATGGAATTCAGATTTCCTGTCCAGTTCTGGTTTCTGTAGCAACGGGAGGCAAAAGCTTTATACGTCTTGCAATCACGTCTTCGCTCCGATGGATAGCTGCTCTCGTTGGTGGTCCTGATGGATACGCGTCGCAGCTACTTTATCTGGTTGATTATGCCTTCCAAGTGTCTTCAGCTAAAGATTACGTATATCTTTACATATTTGCTTATCAAAGTACCCACAGTGCCTTCATAGGCTTTACAGTCGCATCACCGTTATGCAGCATACAAGTCTTACAATTGTTCATGTGGTGTACAGACTACTGGTTCAAGCATCTGAAAGTAATTACACGAAGCTTGAATTAATTTTTGTCTCCTTTTATATTATAAAGTTCAAATAGGACCAAGCGATGAAGTCTGCCTTATAAATACCAATGGAGACAGAATGTTACTTTAGGTTGAGTCAGAATGTGAAATACCTCTGTTGCCAGCCAGTGCTTTTGCCGTGCTCCGAGGTCCAGTTGGTTCGTCTCGTCCAAGATCTCTTCAAGCGACAGAGGGTGGTGTCACCTTCCAAATGCCTTGAGGCGTGCAAAAAGCGAAACAACAAAACAGCATAGATGGTCACTGTGCTGCTTCAAAACTGACCTGAAAACACAATAAGGTGTCCTTAATAACCTGAATTGGTGCTTAGTGTCTGCGTTAACGAATCATAGCTCCGAAATCGAGTAGCCCTAGAAATCTTTGTTTTGTTTCCTGAGCAACTTGTCAATTCCAGTGGTACTATACACCAGTTGAAAGTTCGTCACCCATAATGACCAACGTTCCTCCCCTGTGTAGCGGGCAAGGTTGCCACCAATACAGCAATAATGTCCAGATTACCAGAAGTTAGTCCATAATGTGTGTGTTAACAAGCTGATACTTAATAATAAATTTGAAAACTTACTTCTCATGACTCTTCCACCTCAAATTAAGCAAGAGGTATGAAATAGAGGCCAGATATAGTTTACTGTACATGCGTTATTCAGGATGTTAAAGTGCCCTGCATGCACCATAATACACAAGCAGAATGGATGATTATTGTGTGGAACAACATACACCACTAAAGTTGCAGACTTCTCCAGACAGAAAAGAACCACATAGGGCACAAGCATTGGACAACACAGAGCAGCAATGAACACTGAATGACAAAGTGGCCTACACGCACACTTTTCTAAAAAGCGTTTCTCGGTGTGTAGCATTTGCTACACATGACACCTTGGTTCGTGTTGAACGGAGTGCCTGCCATTTCCACCAAATGTCTCCTATTCACATTGTCTTCCACCTTGATCATCCAACTGTTTGAACATCTGGTACAGAGCATAACTTCCATTTTACACATGGATTCTTTCCGCCATCATGGCCAAATTGATGGCAAACAGGATAGTCAAATTAGGGTAAGTTTCTCTTTCATTCGTTTTTAATTGCATGTGTTGTGTACGCATCACGTTGCCCCTGCTGCGACGTGCCATGCGCACTGCGTCACCAATGCGTACCCCTTTCTCACCTATAAGCCCGCAGTGTCTGTGTGTGACGTACGTATCATATGATTAGAATGGATGCACTTTCTGAGCCCGTTCTTCAGCTACGAAGTGCAGAACATACTGATCATGAATTTCGACTACAGTTGTGAGCCATATTCAAGAGCAGATCCAAAGAGATTATCAGAAAAACGTATGAGGAGAAGCGTGCTCTGCTGTCAAATACATCACTGTTCACGGTTGTCAGTGCTCGCACAAACGTGCATACGCCGAGGAAAAAAAAGTTATTGCTCTGTTAATACGCAACGTTTCAAGCCTGTTTTGATAGCGCACGTGTTCTCAGTGCTTACTTGGTGACTTCAAACTTACCTTCATGTGCTTCACGATTTTTGCTAGACACTGAAGTTGTACTGCGAGCTCTCCCAGAAGTGGTCTTGTAGTTTCTACGTGTCTAAGATGAAAACGACAGAAGGGATTTTACAGTCACGTCAAGAACGTGCACGGCCAATTTACGGTATACCTTTTGGCTTTGATGGCTTGACTTTTTTTCTGTCGGTTTCGACGCCGCATTTCCCCCGCCGACGATCGCGTCGGGGGCGATTTCGGGCCTCGACGACAGGAGTGGCCATGGCCCTCTTTTGAACGCATCTCGTTCTTTCATATGCTGGTCCATCACACCTGCGGACACAGGACTCGTGAACGAAGGCAAAGAACGAACACTGATTTAGTTTCACAAGTTCTCAAGAGGTGTACTTGCGTTCGTAGGAGCCCCAGACTCCCTCTCTTAGGTGACCTGGTAAGAGTATTGGGAAGTATTTGTAGACTTACGACAGTCTTCTCTCAAATATATTTGCAAGTATCTTACCTGCGATATGACACATGGAAGCAGGCAGTGGCGGATAAACACGGCGGCCGAAAACGCCAAGGCTTGTGTCGTCTAGTTTCGTCTTTGCTTGGGTTGTTTTTGACAGCCAGGTAAATTTTATTTTTATTTCTCCCTATATTGTACGACAGTTATATATAAAGTGACTACTAAAATTGTACAGAAATTATCAGTGCTGTTAAATCGCAAGCCCCAGACAAGCTTCTGATTATCATTTTTTCCCACCGTTGTTCCCATGTTCGCTGTCTCGCGCTCTTTCGTTTCGCTGTAAATGTTTCGAGCCACTGCCGGCCGATGCCGACCGAGCATGTTCTCCCTTCGCTTTCTGCGCTTTCGGTCTGTTTGTTTTTGACCGTTTTGACCTCGTTAACGTCTTTCCTTACCACGGGGAAATTGGCCTATTTTTGTATGTTGCAATTAGAATTTTCTGTGCCGTTGCTACTAGGTTTTACAGCCCATGCCCATACAGCAAAAAGACAAATGAACGTCTTTTGAATGCTCTTTATCTTACAACAATAGAAAAACTTATTTGGCTAAGCAAATTCCTATACAAAAAAAAAATCAAAATTTTTCAAAAAAATTTTTGGGAAGGAAGCCACATCTCCAACAAACAATGTTTTTGAAATTCCGAAATACACCAAAATGTTATTAATCACAGGCACATTATTTAGAGAAATGCTAAATCGATAAGCTGTCTTTGAGTTACAAAAAAATTACTTGATGCATAGCGAAATAGTGAGTTCTGAGTTGGTCCTAGCCAAGATTTGTTTTTTTTCAAGAATAAAATTTTACAGCACATATTACATACTAAAGCAAAGTACTAAATGGTAAGTTTGAAAGGTACATTCGACGAAAGAAATGGTGCAGATATAATTATAAAAAATGACAAACACAAATAATGAAGTACGTTCACAACAACCATAATAATACTTATATCTTCAGAGTAAAAATTATGGAAAATTATGATGCAAATATTTAAACAGCGTAGTGGAAAGGAAAAACGAAAGTTTTAAGCTCAAGAACTTCTCGACTATAATTGTTCACTCAGGGTATCGTGTGCCAGCACCAAAACCGTTCGTTCGCCGTTCGTTTCGGGTTCCGAAACATGCAGCGTGGCCAGGAGCGCGGTAAAACGCTGCCTTGCCACGACTTTTGGCGGAAGAAGTCCCCGACAGCAATTTAGTCGTACTCCCAGTACAAATTTAGACGCGGAAGTTCTAATCCCCATGTACATCGGGAGTCCAAAACTTCACATCTCCTCTGGCGTCACCCTCCATCCACGTCCGTCTTTTCTCACTGTATGTTCGGCTTTTCAAGTATGTGGGCCCAAGCATACTTGAAAAGCATACTTCCGCCGTAAATAGCGGCGAAAAAATCCAGCGCTCCCTCGTCAAGCCGGATGGTTAGTTACTGCGGAGCGTCATGTCGAGGTCGATGCCCAGATGCGCGCGTCCCTCTGGGTCGGAGTCCACGCGTCTTTGTGCTAGAGGCACCACGACATGCCCATGAAGTAGACCGCTAAAGATAACAATAATATGTGGACCACAGAGCAAGTCAGCTGGCTCCAGAACACTACAAACAAAAGCGAAAGTGAAAACGAACTTCTCGCGACTACCTCTTACGTTTCCGGCTGATCTGGTGAATTCTTCATCGGACGCGAAATCCGACGTCACCACACATCGTTGTCTGATTCATCACTGCTCGGAAGTCCAAAGATTGCTCGTCGAAGCGCCGCATCGAGCGAATTTGCTTTTTTTCCGCGCGCGTCGTTTCGATGTCAACAACCATCGCGCGCTCACGTGCGCTAACACTTTGAATGCGCACGAAAGATAGCCTCCCCTGTATAACGCCCTTTAAAAATCGCCGCCTCGCGGTAAAAATGCGAACCGTGCAGAAACAGCAATTCTAGTGTGTGTACAATCGTCTAGATGGCGCTTCATGTCGAAGTGCACGGCGGTTGTTGAAAATAGAGTGACCTAGAATAGGGGGAGTGTCCAAAGCGCCGCGCGAATACATGGGAGGAGCGAGGGCCTTTTGCGGTGAACTTCCGCGCCACGGCGCTGCCGTGCCGGACCCGTGGGCTTTCTCCGCGGCGGAAGCCGCCTCAAAGCGGCGAGCGTCTGCTACGCGCGTGGTATTTTGGCAGCTATTAGCTAAAATTGCGGAGATTTGGGCAATATTTAATACTGCGTCACTGCAACATAATACTGCAGCGACTCACCATACAGAGAACGCGTTTGTTAGTTTGTGTGTTGTGAAACGGGGATTTTGTATATATCCTTTCAGCTGGTTTGTCACCGCATTGGTCCACACTTCCGTGGCTGTTTGAGGAACGCATCCTGCGCGCACTTCATCGTGAGAAAAGGCGCTTAACTTACTTTCGTGTGGAATGACGAACGTAAACTTGCTGCAGGAGAGAATAAACTGGTGATAACCAGGAGAACGTAGCACATAATGCACGTAGTAACTAGCTCATGCATGCTAACGCATTTGCACCCTTCATATCCTATCTTTTATTTCGTGCATTCGATTTTTTTTACAAGGCTTCCTCCGGCGCTCTGCTGTCTCAAGCCATTCCATGCCAAGCCGAATGTGTCAGTCGGCGTGGCCGCGGTACCAAAAGTAAAAAATTACTCGCGTAACTCGCGTCTCGTTCACTTGGTATACACGAAAATTGGCACGGAGGGGCACGAATGTACGTATGCCCAACACGACCGATAAGTCATGGCATCACTAACCTGACATGATTGCCGTTTGCGTAACGACTAACAATAATAACATGGTATGTGGCGCGCAAACCCGCTTTCTGTAGCCAAAAATAATTCTGACGATGTGTGGTCTGACAATTTGTTTCCGTCAGGTTATAAAAACGTGGTGGTCACCGATATCGATGTCAACATGTAGACTTACCCATATATTTTGAAGAACTGACCGCATAGGTAAAATGTATGCGAAAAAATTACATGAAAAAAAAAATGGTCCCTTATGCATTCGCCTGAGATTACTCGAAAACGAAAGTCATCTTTTTCGTCAGTCGATGCATTGAACCTCCCTCGCCCCTCCGAAAGCTTTCTGCACATAACGTGGTTTCGGACTGCCGACAGGATCGAAGGCATTGCAAGCTTTCTGCACCTCACCTGCTTTTACATCGCCTCCGTGATCGCCCCCCGATCACAGAGGCAATGCAAAGCGACCATGTCACGTGGTGGCGTCATCATATGACGTCACGTTGAATGACGTCATAGTGACGTCACATGTTCTGTCGACGTCATCGCGTGATATGATCTTGTGCATCAGTCGTGTTGGCTACGCGGGATACCGACGGTAAATTTTCGTGTTTGATGAGGACCTAAGGCCTTAAAAAAGACAAACCAAAGAAAATGAAACGATAACAGTGCAACATCGTGTATGCCTCACTTCATGTTACGAGCGATTACCCGAAAACAAACGTGATTCTCAGTTCAGAGCTGATTGCACGCGTCTGCGAGACAAAAGAGGCTGGCTTTACCCGTCTGGCCATCTCTTTATATCTATTCAAGAGATGAGCAGACTCACTATTTAAGTACTCCGGAGCTTCAGCACGAAATTGTCGTGGACGCTATATTGAGGTCATCAGGAAAAAGCGGGAAATTGCGGTCGGGTGCCCTGTTGGCGCGCACTCAACTGCCGCGGAAACAATTGTATTTTATGTAACTACTCGTCCACATCTTTTTGTAAAGTCTCTGAACCGGGCGAACCCTAACCTCCGAGAATCGTGAAAACATCTGAAGTTGAGAATGAGTTGTTTGAAACTGTTTTCATTTTGTATGATGAATGCTTGGAGCAATGCATGCATCTCGCGCGAACGTTCTATACTAACTAACGTTCAGCGATCCAATGCATATATATATATATAATATATATATATATATAATTATATGCATATATTATCGCACGTTGCATTTTTCAGGCTAGGTACATAAGGGATATCTGCATTTGAACAATTTTTCTGAAGTGATTGAGATATTACACTTCTATTTGTCAATGTCTTACCGTATTTTCGGTTCACAGCTTCTACAGCAAGAATGGGGGCATTTGTAACTTGTATCATGATATCTGGATATTTGTAAAGCATTTATATATTACGCCTTTTATGCAAGAACTTCTGGAATAAGGTTAGTTTAGCTGGCATTGCTTTTCTTTCAAATGTTTGCGCACGGTGAGCCTTGTTGTACGCTACCTCAGAAGCAAAAATAAGCCAACAGCATTGCGGTCGTATGGCCGTCTCTACTCTTTTTTTTTTTTCTTTTTCTTTTTGTTTCCCTTGCGTCTTCCCGGTGTGCTCAGTCCATAATAAAGAGCTATTGGAGGGCTGGAGGCTAATCAATTGTCGAATAAGCGGTGCATATGGCTAGCAAACCAGTGGCGACCATGAGTACAAAGTTCGTAGTCTGAAGCGGTCACTGCGCGCAATTATTTCAGCTGACTGCGCGTGCAATTTATTATTTTTTTATTACTCTTAATTCGTGCATGCGCGATGCTATTGCCTTACTCGTGCGAATAAGGTTTTTTTTTCGTTCTTTGCTTGTGCGTGTCCGTTTTGCGCGTTTTTACACACGCATCAACGTTCTCGAACTTTGTGAGCGGAACTAGACCACGCTGATGCCGCTTTACACGTGATTTTTTTGCATTCTGTTGTTGCCGCAGCACTAACACAACGCTTAAAGATGGGTAAGCTCCATTCCGCACCGCATTATAAAGTTAAGCAGACTTCAAGTGCCCTGTGTGGAAACGCGGCGCGAAAAACTACAGCGCGTAGCAGACGCCCCTCGCTTTCCGCGCGCTTCCCGAGCGCGCAAAGCCCACGGGTCCGGCGCAGCAGCGGCGCGGCGCGGGAGTTCACGGCAAAAGGCCCACGCGGGAGCCGGCGCTTTGGACACTCCCCCTATTCTAGGTCACTCTAGTTGAAAATAGCGGCGTGAAACAGTGCCTCCTCTATAACTTTTAGAGGAGGCACTGCGTGAAATCATCGTTCACCGGTGAACGATGCCTAGTGGCGCGGTAAGGAAAGAGTTAAAATGCTTTCGCGAAGTGCATTCAGTTGACTTCGGAAGAACAAAGGGACCGTTGAAGCTTTTACAGGATGAACACTCGTTTCAAGCCCGAGAATATACGAACCGGTGAGTATAAAAACCCATTGCTTCAGCTTTTTTTACCAATGTCTTTTTGTGGGTGGTGTCACACGGAGGCGACGCACTGCAATATTAAAATTTTCAACGTGTCATGCTCTGTCGATGAGAAATCGTGCGTTCCTTGCGGTGTGGCTTCACGTAGGAGCGAGTTGCTGAGTTTATCGTTTGATAACACAAACCAGGTCGCTGCAATAAAAAATAAGACAGCTACATAACTAACGCCTCCATTGTATCTTCGTAACTAGCCCGTATGTCAGTGCAAAAACATACGAGTATAGTCTGCCGCAGTCGCATTTGATAAGCAAGGTTTTAGAGATCTCCTTTCTCCATGTTGTCAGCTTAGGTTATTTTTACTAAACATTTAGTGCAACAAAAGCTTCACATAATTATGAGTGCACATTCACTTTAGTGTGATAAAGAAACCGTCACTATGATGAAAAATATTCTTGTTTTTTTTTTCTGCGATAACCTCCTGGCCTGACAAAGAACAGCTGTGTGCAATGGGCAAGGCACCTGCTACATGACATGCCTTGCAAAAAAGCTAGCCCAAGTGATACAACACGCATTGTAAGGTACGTTTGCATATATGTGTAACAAACTCCTGTTTACTTGTTCACTATGTTTATGTGTTTACCTTTGCAATATTTCATATACATTGATTATGCTTATTGATATCTGGTGATGTCATTACTTGTTTTTCCAGGACTGCCATGCAACGACAGGATGACTACCCCCGAATGTACACTCTGCCAGTGTGGTGAAACATGTGAACACCTGCTACAACAGGTCATCTTGAACCTCACGCTTGCAATGCTGCATTTGTGAATGGTTTACCATGAATCTCATGGAGGGGTGCTTACGATCGTCCACAAGCTTTAGCTGTCTACTGTGTCATGCAATATACACTGCAATAGCGTTGAAACTGAACACTAGCTCCATGCATTAGTTACATTACGTGGCACTGCTAAGCTCAACGACGCAGGTTTTATACCCAGCCACGGTGGTGACATTTCAATGGGGTCGAAATGCAAGGACACTTGTGTGTTTAGGTTTGCATCTGAAGTTCAGGAACAGACGGAAGCTTGAAGAGACCAACAATTTGAGAACATGAGTGCGCTTGAGCAAATGTTTCATCAAGCGTCTCATGTTCTTCAAGGCTACAACTGCGGTTGTTTTAACCCAAGTCAGAATAATCTAAGTTGCCCACTACTGTATGACTCATATCATGGTTTGTATGTGATTCATTAGAAATGATCAATTCAAAGGTAAACATATTCGACAGAAATGTGTCTGGCTGGGTAAGGTTATCAGAATAAAAGGACTCTCCACACCATGTTTAGTCTTTTGTTTTTCATTAAAAAAACTTAAAGACCGAACGGATCTCGAACGTAGGGTCAGTCTTTTTTAAATTATAAACTACATTGCAAAACGAACATCACGGCAGTGAGAGGAATTAAGTCTTTCCGACATTTAGTTGTGCCTTGTGAGACTTTACAAACTATGCTCAAAACTGTTTTGCCTTAATTAACTGTGTTTAGATCATAGAAGTTTACAAAAGATATGCCAAAGTTTTACAAGGCTGTGCTCAATTACATTAGCCTTTGCATTTATGCTCAATGAGCACCTTCAGATTATTGAGCTAATGAACAAATTGTAAATGTGACAACCACTTCTTGCAGCACAGCTACACCAAGCACGTTCACTTTGTCACAATGAGTTTTTTTTTTTCATATAGCAGAGAAACGTCCAATTGTTTGAGCACACCTACTTCTGCTGTTTGATTAAATTAACATGTCACAGTTATAGGTAGCGCCTACCACTATGAAGTGAAATTCTGTGCATTACTATCACGAAAAAAAACTAGAAAATCGAAGAGGTAATTTAAAACTACACGAACTTGACTTATCCAAGCCACACTGCAAGATTTTACACACTTCGAGCCGGAGCTTCTAGAAGGAGCAGGGAGATACATACTTCAGCTTCCAAGCACAAATATTGAAAACGTAAATAACACAATAACAAGTATGCAATACACATATATGACCTTATTTCCAGCATTGGCACAGGTGCACATCATGCCCCACCAGTTGATTTCGTGAGTGTTTGCTTGCAACAGAGTGCTCAAGTTCTATCGACATGTCTGTGATACAGAGATTGTGCTTATGGCTGAGCATTTGTTTAGTGTTCTGTGCGAGCACCAACAGAGATGTACAATGCGTGCCCAAAACTTATTTTCTTAGAACTGTGCTTCTTGAACCTGTAAGCACTCACCTTATATCTCTGTTTCTTTAGCATTCCTCTTCGCTGCATACTGAGCAGTCCGATTACTATTTGCGCCAAGAAATTCTAGCTGTAGAAACTGTGTGACTGAACTATAATGAGGAAAAAAACAAGCCTGAGACATTTCCTTCCACCTATTACCTGAATGCATAATACCTATGGTATGGCCTCACGGCCGAGAATTAATCATTTGTGCCCACCCTGTAGACACAACGTGATATCACTTATTGTAACACAGTCAAGGTGACATCACAGAGCGAAAGAGGCAGAACTGTACGCATCCGCGATTGTTTACATAACGAATTTAGCAAAACTACATTGCTCTCACTGTGCCAACTATCTGTCGGTGTAGCGCACGTTTCATTTCCGATTCCACACCATGTACTTCAAGATCAACACAACCTGGCAAGCACCGCATAGCTAATGGCAGGACCCTTGTCCTAAAGCTATGCCATACCTGCCAAGTCTCCCGGATTTTGAACGTTTCTCCCGATTGTACGGGTCATAGAGAAATCTCCGGAAATCCAGTTTGCCCCGCGCGTCCAGTGCTTTGTCTGGCCACATGAGCAAAGTTGTCTGGCCACGTAGTAGAAAGGATTCTTCTTCTTCTTTTTAACGATGGTAGAAAGGTTCAACTCAGTTTCATTGCGCATGAAGTAGCTGTGCACTTTGCGCCGCAGTCCAGCACTTAAAAGGGTAGCCGATGTCTGTCGAGATAGCGCGTTCGCCAGCGCTCGCGACCGTCCCCGTCTCAGCGGTGCCCCTTATGGTCCCTTGCCCGACGAAATAACTGGTAAGCAAGCGACAGGCCTCGCACGCGGAGCGATGTTATCGCATGTGCCCTTCGCGCGACGGTGACGGCCGGGTTGTTTCATTTCTTCAAACCGTGTTGGTCCCTAGCGCTAGCGTGCATTTACTCGCACGTGAAACAGACGATGCGTAAGCGCTGTTATCGGTTTGGACTCTGTACAGATCAGCGGCGACCGCAAAATCCCGCTGACAGTAGGCAGTTTTAGATGCGAAGTATCTTAAGGCGGAGCTCAATCCAGTGGTGGTGTGCGGCGTGACCACCCTTACTGCGCATGCGCATACCCTCTCCACACACCTCCTCCATTCCCCTATCATCTACCCTCTCCCATTTCCCCTCTCCACTCACCATCTCCCCTTCCCCTCTCCACTTTCCTCTCCCCCCTCCCCTTTCCCTTTCCACTCTTCTCTGAAACGCGGGCTAGACATGCCGAAATTCTCTCCTGCGCAACGCCGCGATGAGCTCGAGCGCATGCGCGTCCCCTCCCCTTCTCTCTCCTCTCCTACGCTGCCCCCTCTCGCCCGCCTGTTGACCGCGTTCCCCGCTCGCACTGTGAAACGACCAGGCTAGATGGAAGATATAACGCGCGTAGCGTCGTGCTTCGCATTCCAGGACGCAAGCTTGGTAGCATGCCCAACGAACGCCAACGGAACGCGATCGTGCAAGTGCTCCGGCTTCGCATCTACTCAAGGTCCCCTTTAGCGGGAGATGGTGTAATTTTAGAATTGCGTACGCTAAGTTTGCGTTTGCGGCCCGCTATTTCCGTCACTTACCGGGAGCCTGCAAGCGCTTAGCGTACGACGCACGCGCAGGCGCAGTTGCGCTAAAGGCCAGCGCAAAGCTTTGCGTACGCTGTTCTAAAACTGCCTAATGTACATATAATTGCACTGTCTGTCGGAAAACCACGCAAATATTTTGACTCGTTCTAGCTGGGCAAGCAAGTGCTAGCACTACGGGGATAGAATGATTTTTTGTTCTTGGTCTGCAATCTTTTAGTTACTTTCGTTCACGGTTTGTTTATGCTGTGCCGAACCGACTACTCGTACATGCGGTCGTGCATGAGCGCGGTCTTGATTTCGTGGTGCAGGCGGCATCTGTTTATTGCTCACAAACTGTTGTCTATCTTGTTTCTCAGCTTTTAAGTGACTGCTTATTACTCGCTCATTATTGCCCACCAGTCTGGATGACACGAGAGATGGTACATAGAAACGATGCTGATGTCACATGCCGTAGTGCTTTTTTTTCTTTTTCTTTTGAGAATCATGATATTTGATTGGATTTAGGCGGTGATGAGGTGAAGATGGTTAGAGAGTTTCTTCTGCCGGTGAGGCACCAAGCGTGCCCGGGCTCGATCGTATGATCGGCATCGGAGGTGATTCGTGTTTATCTTTTTTTTAAATAAAATCGTCTACCAGATGTACTCTTTCTGCGAAATTCTTGCTGTTGAATTTCGCATTGCTAAGCAGCAAAATTGGCAGTTATAGAAACACTAGACAAGCGTAACAACTGTTTTTTGTTTTGTGCTTAGAAGAGAATTAACTATGTTCTATATCATCGCGCGGCTTGTCGAACACGTTTCTTGACCATGTAAAAAAATCGTCTTCCTGAGGTAGTAGTTGTTTCTGCACACGAAGCGAACAGAACCCTCTTTTTTTTTTACTATTCGGCTTTCATATTGCACATCGATACGACACACCGCTCTCTTACAGAAGTTGTAACCTCACAACAAGGATATCGCCATTTTTTTCATGTACTAGTGTTTAATGAATGTTCGGGTTATACAAGGCTGGTGCAGAGCACAAATTAAATGTATGATGCCGGTTACCCCGCTGTGAAGTGATGGATTTCTCGTCTGTACTAATACAGCTACATCAACTGCAGCGATCACCGTGTTGAGCCGAGCTACGAGGCTAATTGTTAGACCAAACAGATCATATTACAATTAATAATAAAACGAAGCGAAGACAACACAGGCGAAAACAACACTCGAGGGCAGCTTAGATGTTTTGCGCTTTACCAAACGGGGCCGCGTACTTGATCGCTTACGTTTATTCGCCAATCTGGCCATATCCGATTGTCATTTGACTGCGTGGGACACTAATAATTCTGGATATATTGCGGCACTTGCCAATTTAGAACCTTTAACGTAACACAAACGATGTGCCTTGAAGCGTCCGCAACCGCAGATACTCCGCGCTTGGTGATGCACGTGCATGCTTATTCAGACAGCAGTTTCCTTTTTTCTGTAGTTGTTAGAACAACCAAAAACGGCACAGTGGTTTCCCGTTAGCCTTTCGCTGACTGATATAGCAGTAAAAGAGAAGTAAATCCGCAGGTAGACCTAAAACACGCAAAAATGTTTGACAATACCACTCTTCCAAGCATCAGCCCGCACACTCCGCGCCGTCGTGCACCTGCCAGAAAGGAGGAAAGTGCTGGTTGCCAGTCCGGTCCTCCTCGCCGATGCAAAGGTCTTTACATTGCTTATACCATCTTGGGCACTCACAATAAACAATGTAAACCTTACTTATTGACGTTTTGCCAGTCGAGGCCAGTTTGGTCACCTGGCGATAACTACTACACATGCGAGCTGTGATTTAGTAATGACCAAAAAAAAAATCCCACAGGCAGTGAGAAGTGCAGTAGCAAGACCAGCGTAAACCAGCAGTAAAAATTCGTTTGTCTAATGATGATGATAGTACTTGCAGCGTCATCTCGCCTCGCTCTATTGCAGTTCAGTACATTGCCACTACCCTTATTTTTGTACTACAGCCAAAGGTACAGTTTCCGTTCTCTAAAGTGGTATAGATGTTCTCTGATCACCCCAAGTTGCCACAATGTGAAAGGCTCCTGTCGAGTCATACACGTGACAGTGACAGCTCAACATTAACAAACGTTCTTTCCAAAAAACAAAGCTTATTCTGGTCCCGGCATGCGTAGTTGGCGCTTCGAAGAACCAGTTCGCAGTAGCCGATTGCGCTATTATATCCAAAAATCCAGATTTGCCTGTCTCCCTATGACGTTTCTAAACAGCCACGATGTCGCATTTTTACTGAATTGAACCTGTGTACTGATCGACAGGACACAGCAGAAGCACGCAAGTCTCTTGGCTAGTCTCCGCTGCACAAGCCACCGCTGTCCCTCGTGCCATCACAGCAAACTCCTGCCAGTGCTGAATAGGACGATTAGCTACAGATAGGGAATAATCTCCAAACATCGAGGACCTCTTGACACCCTGCTTAGACAAAGTGCTGGTAGCCCAAATGCTGTCACCATTGCCGTGATGCAAAGCAGAGTTTCTTACACTGCTTTGTGTTTGGCCGCACGTACCCCTGCATTAGCCTCGCATTCCACTTCATTGTTGCGTGGAACACCCTCAAGAGATGGCATGAAAGTGCATAAAGGGGAACAAAAGAAGCAGTTCAGCCTCCTCCTCCCCCACAAAAAACTAAAGAAAAAATACTTAACCTTGTTCAGGTTCACTCAGCAAGTCCCTTACTTTTCTCCGCTGCACACGAATACCCCCATACAAGAGGTTGGTGGTGGAATGTAGGACAGCTGAATATAGGCGGCACCAGGTGGAGCCAGGACACATCTCTTAAATTTGGCGTGAATTTTAAATCCACACTGAAAGTACACAAAACACTTTCGAAGCCTGTAAAGTGCAAACCAGAGGGTTGATATGCATGACAATCATATCATAACAATAAGGAAAGAAAAAGGGAGGAAATGTTGCAGACGAAATTTAGATAAATTAGGCTATTTTTTTTAGGAGACAACAAGAAAGAGCGAGACGTTAGAAAGTAAGATTTTTCTGGCTATTTGCCTCTTGTTTGTAAAAAATGAAAGCCTCAGTAAAATATCGGTCCACAACATTTCCTCCATACACTAAAAAAAAATACAGTTCCGAAAACCCCGTGTATATCTGACCAAATTTGGGCACTCTAGGGCTTCTCAAAGTGCGCATATATTCTCTATGGGCATTCGCACTGGTGAACCCTCTTAATCGACCCTCTGCCATGCACGTCATAGACCTGCTCACATGGTGTAGAGGTGAGGGTGAGTCTCGACGCAGAATGTGAGCCAATGGGAGGCACACCTGGAGTGGCTAGGGCTGGAGCATCGCCAGAGACCAAATGTAGCGCTATCGTTGAATCCGTGCAGAAGGAGGCGACACATGACGAGAACTCGGGTATTTTCTTAATGTAATGCTATAATCTCGCCGCTAGAAGGCACGCAAGAAGCTCTAAGCGTGGTAGAGGCATCGTCTTCAGTGGTGCAAGGCAAGACTTGCTAATGAGTAGGCTCGAGAGGGAGTGCCAAGGCGGTCATGTCATGCACGGCAGTAGCGCTTGCAATGCTGCTTGAGCGTAGCTGTCCCAGCACAGCCATGATAGTGGGCAGGTTGAACGGTCGCACTGGAATGCTACCGTGGCGTTCCAGTACGGCCGTGAAAGAGCACGTCATCACCACATAGCTTAACATAGTCTGAAATAAAGAGCGATGATACAACACAAATACTTATAAAAGACTTGCAAAACATATACTCACAAAGACTTCCAAAAAACATAGAAAGGTCTGAAAAAGAGGGCATCAACTTCACCTTTTCAATGGTCTTCACAGAGTGAAGCTGTCTGCATTTTTTCTCGTTTTTGCAGTCAGCGATTCACCCTCGAAGGTAAGGGGTGGACGTGTTACATAGCACAGCCGGTTCACTAGGGCCTCCCGGCACCAAGACCATCACTGATGGGCTCGCTAGTGACATCTACGCATATTAAAACAGAACTGCAGCTACCGACCAGGAGGCAAGCCTTAAGAATGAGATTTTTTTAAAAAAGCACGCAAGATATTTAAATCTGGGTCCTTGCACTCACGAGCTCGAAAGGAGTGGGTCGTTTAAAGGGTATTTACCGCAACGCGATATATACCTACCCGGATGCATTGGTGAAAGGAACTATGGAAAAACTCTTCTGGATGAAGATCCACACAGAAAGTATACCTGAGAAGTGTCAGTGTGCTGCCACAGTTAACGTGTTCTCCTATGGATGCAAAGCTAGAAAAAAGCATGGAGGACGCTTGAGGTTCGCCTTGAAGAGTAGAATGCGATAGCGTAATCGGACCGCGTGCGCATCGCCTTCTCAACCGCGCCTGGCTTCTGTTCTTGGTACATGCCTTAACTGCGCAGGAAGGAAACGAACGATTGTGCGCGTAACATTGGCCGCTTCAGACTGTCCTAGAATGTCTACTGCAAGTGCAATTTTTAAGTGCCCATCATGCCATAATTTTTCTTTTGCGAATCATTGGAGTGTCCACTGCATGTCCGTAAGGAAACACGCGAACATATGTAGGAGCGCTTTGTAATGGGTGGGCCTTTAAAACACCCACTTGATGCGCAATTCACATGTTTTGACGCCTGGCGTGATTCTATGCTTCTGCCACACAATATTACGTGTGTTAAGGAGACTCCTTCCACTACACGACGTTCATATTGTGTTTTTCTCCGAATCAGTTTCGAGCAATAGCGTGGATCTGTGGTAGAGCACCTGCTTGCTACGCAGACGGCCTGGGTTCGAAACTTCAGACCGAAGTTTTTTTATCATTTATTTTATTTGCATCTTTCTTGATTTTTCAGTCAAGGACAAGATGATTTTTTGATCACAACCAACGACGCCAACGCCGACACCGGAATTTCTGCGAAACAAGCTCTTTAACACTCTTGCATTAAAAATTCAGTATAGCTCCATATATCTATTTCTATTTTGCCAGATTTCATATTGAAATCTCCAGAAAGAGATGCGAGACATTTCAGCGACATGTGTGTGGCTATTATCAAATATTGGCTTAATTACATGGCATGCTGCTTGAAACAAGCTACCAGCAGCATTTTTGGAATGTACAACGTCACCTGACGAATCGCCGCCATACTTGATCACCACTGATTCGCCTAGAAGGCATGATCCTCTGAGGAAAGCGCATTTTGCCCTCGAGCCGCTTTACCCTACAGAAGCTGCATTGGCACCGCGCGTGGTATCATGGCTTAATCGGGACGCGTGCACGAACGTTGTTTCATTTGTGGAATAATTCTTAAGCCGTGGTTGTGAGTGTAGTGGTCCCAAGATCAAGCTCCATATGTTTTGAAGCCTCGGCGGTGCAATTGCCAGTGACAGACATCGTCAAACCCGAGAGTGGGGAACCTTGGTGCAATTTGCGTCAGTTTTATCAGGATGGCGCCGTAAATCCAATATGGCACTCTTTGGCGCAGGAGTGGAATCACTGGCGTAAGGTTGAAATACAATTTAGCATAATGTGATCCTGTTGTGATTAGTGTATGTACTCACGAAAAATAAAAGACCTCGTTGGTCTTAAAACAAAAGTGGCATGTGTTATTAAATCAACTTGCAGCTCAAGCGTGATACCGATCACTATGCAAGTAATTTAAATCCCCTGACTCAAGCACTTAATCATTAAGCACCGCGAGTTTACCTTCGCACTCAGGTGACTCCTGAAAACGGGCCGCAGTTTATATAACGAGTGGTGAGGAATTCAATTCTCCGCTCCAGGAACGCACGCTGAGGTACCACAGAACTGCCATGTAAGATCCGCTATGAGCGGTAGCCTCATGTTGTCATGCTTACCGCAGTCGAGGGTCGTCAGGAAATAGAAGCACATATATATCTCTACCACAACAATCTGCATCATCACTTCCATCTCATCAGATTCAAGTATACGCCTGACTTTACCCACAGCATTGCAGCTGCAAGTGCCGATGGCTGTCACTCCGCTGTCAGGGCGCAATGCAGCGCATCGAGAAGTATTATGTAATACCTCACATCAGAACCATACTCAAGTTGTGCAATTGAAATGAACAGGACACACTCATCGCGAGTGGTGCACCTCTGTTCAACTTCGGCACGGACCCCCGTTGTGACGCCTGTCCTCGCTCCTCTTGCAAAGAAAGGCGCCATGTGCAGCCTTCAATCACAGCTTACTGCACATCCCAATAACACATCGCAGTATGAGTCAACTGGGACACATTAACACCGGCAGCGTGTCAGAACACGTCACCTACCATTTTAGACGGATTCGCTTATTCGGCCGTCATTGTTCTGGTAGTAGGCAGAGAGTACGAAACATATATAAATGTGATATATGTCATGTAGTACGGTTGCCGCTTTTTGCCATTGAAGCTTGTGTTATATACGGCTCCTGAAGTGGCAACCCAAAAGGGCTTTGTGACACATGGCCTCACACTCTTGGTAGCTCTTGATCTCACTCGTATAGAGTGGCCTACAATAATCACTAGAATGGAGTCTGGTGCTTTGCCTACCAGAGCTCAAAGGGTGATGGCTCATCGAGGAGGTTCTCTGGAAATTAATGTGCATCTTAATATACAGGGTGCCCCAGCTATCTCTAGCCAGAGCTTAAAAATATTCCGACACACTTTATGACGACGTGACCAAATGCATGTTGCTGACTATTGCCTGGAGAGCATCACACTATTTTTTGTGTTCTTCTTAATTGCCCAATTAGGCATGTTTAATTATCCCTTCAGTCACGACTTACACATATGTGTAAGCGAATTTGGGAACTTTTTACCTGCATAGGAATTCAAGTTTTCCGCGCAAAATGTTGATCCCCTACCAGGGCCCGGAAACTCTCAAGTTCCATAAATTGCCGCAGAGGGCAAAAAAATCGAGTTCCATTTTTATGCGCCGGGAGTCGCTCTACTAACATCTCCTTATCTTGCCCTATTACACTTTTTTGACTATATCAGGGCCGAATTTCAATGCAAGAAATTCTTAAAGTAAGCGATCACAGCTTCATTACGTAGCGTGATACTTAAATTGTTTATACTGATTGTTTTCCTGGGGTACTGTATCAACCACCTTTATTAGCGTTTTCTTGTTCTTGTTTTGTCTTGGTTGTGAGCAGCCTATTGACATTATTATCATATGTGACGTCATGGTTTGTTTCCTTTATTCAAAATATGCGGCGGCAGAGGTGATGTAATTGTTGTAATGGTTTGCGGTGTGTTCGGGCTGTGTAACGTAAGCTAGGGCTGTTTCGTTTCGCTGTAAAATGTTTGGTGAAACTTAGGATTTACCCCTTCGAAGTGCCGCTGCAGAACGAAGCCACCGCTGAAACTCACACTGGATGAACGCTCGTTTCAAGCAAGATGCGCGTACTGGTGAGCACAAATCTATTGTAGGATTGATAGGCGGGCAAGTTGGAGCTTATCCATCTTTACGCAGCGCACAAAATTGACAAGGCACACAAGAGAAGAGGACGGGACGGGAATCTATTGCTTCTGTGTGTTAGCGTTGACTTTAATGGTGCATCACATGGAAGTGATGCTCTTCAGTTGTAAAATTTCCATCTCTGCCTTTCACAAAAATGGCGTTTTCTCAAGCGGCGTGGCTTTGCGTGGGAGCGAGTTGCTGAGTCAATAGAAGAG
This sequence comes from Rhipicephalus sanguineus, assembly GCF_013339695.2. NCBI lineage: Eukaryota > Metazoa > Arthropoda > Arachnida > Ixodida > Ixodidae > Rhipicephalus > Rhipicephalus sanguineus. Next base: position 17,237 of record NW_023615857.1, on the reverse strand, counting down.
GATTGACAGGTCATAACATGAAAATCATGACACGCATGTCACGAACAGCATGATTTACATTCCACGGCCTTGGGGCTCTTGCGGCCTTTCTCAGCCAAAATTCATGCTTTGAGGACACTTTTAAGTTTCTTGCCGCACCGTCTTTTCAAGGCAAAGAGGTCTAAGCAAAATTAATCAGGATAGCTTAACCGTGGCGCCTCCATATGCTTATTTTAGTGTAGAAGAGCCCAGCTCTTCTTCGGTAGGAGAAGTACAAACTGAGTGGACAAGCCCAGCTCGTTTTTCGTACGGAAAGGGTTAATATTGTGACGGACCGGTTACATGAAAACGTGACTAACTGTAACTGTAATGTTACTGTGAATGTAAATTATGTAGAAATGTTACTTCGTCACGTGGTGGTGATGTTGTAGAAGGCAGCAGTCGGTGGGTTTTAGATGAAACTATTTTGGCGAACCTGTGCACGAGAAACAGAAAGTCAAGCTACAAGCAATACACACTGTACACTGTTTGCGGCGAACAGAGCATCGGCCGTCGATAATCTGATCTGCAGTTAGGCGCGTCAGCATTTATACATGCGGCATCGAACATCTGCGTCTTATCGCTGGTGGCCGCGCTGGTTCCAGAATACACAACGCAACTGTTTGCGTTTGCGCGTTCAAACCTACCAGACTATTCTAAAATAATCTGGAAGGTTCCCCGACATTTGGGCACGGTTTGCGAAAGGCAGTGGTCATACGTGTAACAGACAAGACCGGTTACATAGAAATGCAAATAGAAGTGCACATGGCAATATGACACCTCCGGGCCGTTCAACCTTTCAGACATTACGTTAACCAATAACACCACAGTCCTGCGGTGGCGAGACCACAGTCGTCCCATCTGAAGTCCGAGAGAGGATCCACGTGGCCCCGATTTCTTGTCACACACCCAACCAATCACGTGACACACTTGGCAATGTGCCCGGGTGGCCACCTTACAAAAGCAGAGGGACGATCCTAATACCTACCTCAGATGCGAGTCCCTACCATCAATATGCAAGTACGGTCCTTGCCTTTGCTGCAGTTGTGACTAACCAAGGGCGAACAACCACAGGAGTGTCCATACGCATGAGATCAATTGCAAGGGCCGAAGCCGCAGCCATAGCTTCGGCCAAACACACCACCGAGGGCAGTGACCAATTCGCATTTCTTCCTACGACTCGTAGGATGTTTGCTGCCTTTTCCATGGCGGGTGCCTTACTAGACTGTGTCTTGCTTATTCTGGGGACGGGTCTCATAATGGATCATGGCGTGACCAGGGCACGGCACACTTGGGAGTAGAGGGAAGCGAATGGGCAGAGTGCTTTGCTCGAGGCATGACAAGCCGAGCCGTGGATGACATCGCCCAGGAGGACACCTCAAAACCTAGCGCGCCAAGAGAAATTCTTGAATGTCAAAGACTAGGTATGCAAACTAAGGCCCCCCATTGCCCTAACTTAAACAGAAGACAAGCATGGGACTGGCATGGGACCATCAGAGACTGAGTGAAACAGCGATATAGTGTGATAGGTAGCAGCGTGGGGCCATAGCCATAGAAACTCCATGACGAGTGTGACTTGCAGACTACAAACTCTGGCGAGGGTGACCTGCAGCGGCGACATTGGAAATGCAAAGAGAACTGAAGTGTGGTAGCTGGTAACAGTAACGTGAGCAGTGCACATACCAAGAATGGTGTGTGCCTTCCATCAGCCACTCGCATTGTGCTCACTCGAGAGTCCGGTAGGTAGGCTGTTTGGCGAATCGTGACCGCCGTGAGGAAATCAGCTCTTGCTTTGTAGGACTTGCCACCCTCTGCTGAGCCATTGGCAACAGGCTGTGGCTCGTGCTACTTTTCTTCATTCATGCTTCCCTGAATGACGAAGCATTACAAATATGCACCGCTTCGTCCATTAGCTTTCCCAGGTAAACTGCAAATATAAGCAATGTGATTTTACAATAGATAAATGCGTCCGGTGCGGTAGTCTAGAGGTTATGGTGCTCAACCGCAGACCCGAAGGTCGCGGGATCAAATGCCGGCTGCAGCAGCTGCATTTCTATGGAGGCAAGATGCTAGAGGTGTGTGTTCTTAGATTTAGGGGCGTGTTAAAGGCGCTCACGGATTGCCTTCTAAATGTCAACAATCAAGAAGTAAGCAACAATATGCAGTTCAATGTCACTCAAGCAGACAAACTAAATTTTCAGGGCTACCCGCCGAAACGCCTACCAAAGCAAGGAAGGTGACAGTTTCGCCTGAATGCGACAACCCGTCTAATCAGAGTCTTTAGCGATGCACACCACAAGTCTAAAAGGGAATGACGGAGCCGTATTTCCCTTGAGCAATTACAGCACGAATGCTCGGCGTTGAGGTATACTCACAGCTGTGTTGTCTTGCGAATCCTGAGGACCATGGTCAGCTCCAAGTGCAGGCGCTGTTGTGCGACACATCGGTATCACGTCGCAACGCAGTTGGTGCCTTAAGCTGGCGCATGTAGCAGCTTCTTCATGTCGAAGGCATTTTCAGGGAAGTGCAACGAACACGTGACGGTTGTGTGTGCCGCTTTGAATCCCCAGTGCTTTCATCCACACGTCCCTCCTCATTCTGAGAATGCAATTTATGGAACGACACGGGCAAAGCACGGTTGTGCGTACTGGACGGGCATCACGGGCCTGTGCAAACCTTTCTGTGATTCTTCAGAGGCTCCGTGGATCGTTCGGTACGGCCACCCCAACTACAATGGTGAGGTGACATATCGATGCATTGAAGGGGGACACTTACACCAGTTGAAGTTTGTACTGCTGGTACCGCGCAAAATGAGGTACAAGGAGAAGAGAATTGAGCGGGAGAGAAGCCTTTCGTATGGACATCCGACCCGCGCAAGCACAAAAAATCCAGAGGCGAAATGGCAGCCAGCGCCTCCGTCGTGCTTTGCAGTTGTAGTGATCCTTTTAAATGCGAAGCATTTCTTAGCGAACCTTTGGCACTTTGAGCGTTTCTGTTTACGTATCTATCTATCTACCTAGCCGCCTACGTCTGGGTGACCTCATGATCGCCTCCATAACTTGGTGTAAACCAAAATTGGCATGGGAGAGCAAGAGAATTTGATGAATATGACTGTTGGGTCACGACATGAATAACATGAAAATCCTGTCGCGTACATCGTCAAACCCTTTGCTCCGGACATGTGTGGCACATACCCGTTTACCACGGGCCGCAGTGTACGGGTATGCGCCACAGGTGATTGACAGTTTATATCTACCCAGGAATGGCGAGAAGAGACATTGGTAATTTAAATCCAAGAGCGTTAAGAAAAGCAGACGTTGGCAGCGTTGACCCGACGAGTGGAAAGAATCAAAATTAGGATCCCGACAGGAATCAAACCTAAGCATTCTGCGTGGCAATCAAGTATTCTACTACAGAGCCATGCCAGGTCTATAAAGTGGTTTGGAAAAACAGCCTATGCAGGTGATGTTGGTGCAACGTAAATTGTGGTTGTGCTGCCTATCTAATTTTACAAGAAAGCAATAAACACTACATATGTACTCCTACGATACAGGCGTCATATCAGATTAATGTCTGTGGTTCCAGTGTTGGCTCTGCTTTTATAGCAGTCTAATAAGCAGTATATTTGTATTCCTATGACTCAGCAAGCTGTATTGAAGGATTGCTCAACCCCTGAGGAATACATTAGCTAAAGTTACGTATGGTATTCACATGATTGCACCATAAAGTGCACTTAGTTTCGATAATACTGACGTATGTACTCTAATGGGAGGGCTGACGTTACGTCGCACCATAAGCTACACTTTAAACGAAAGTGTTGTCAACGTGCCTGGTAAGCCCACGATGTGCACACAGCTACTACACTTAGAGAAACACGTCGATCCACCTCATAACGCTTGGCTTGAAGCCATAAAATACAGCATAGAAGTACTTGCCGACTGCTTCGCATAAAACTGATTCCCACAAAGCGTGGGATCTGCCCAATTTTTCTAAATGTGAAACCTCTTGAAGCGATTCTTTCACCTGGTCCTCAGTGCTTGTGCACTTCCAATCGTGAGAGAGAGAAGGATAAATGAAAAGCAGCTAACTCCACCAGGATTAAGCCCAGTTGGCTACCATTAATTAAGGATAATGGGGAAGCCTAGTGTCGCTGACGTAATGAAAGTACTCAGTTTTGTGCCACAAATGGTCACTCAGTCCTGCAGCCCTCTGAAACCACGGCAGTGCTCTTTGTGGTCTTCTACAGCCCTCTGATACGAGGTCATAGGTTCAAACCAGCCAGTGTCGGGGGGGGGGGGGGTGTTCAACTATACTTATTGTATGTTTGTACATGCATTTGTATGTGTGTGGAATATACACATGCAAAACTGAAAAATTTCGAGGGGGGGTAGAAGTTAGACCCCCACCCCTTTCCGGCTACGCCAGTGGTTCAAACACTTGACTGATGAGAATGGTCTTCCGTTTTGCTGGTTTAGAGCTGTTCGATGGTCAAAGCGTTTCATTTTGTAAGGATGGCCAGTAGTAGCAGTGGTCCATATATTTTTTGGTACCACAGGCATTGCATTTGGCAGTATCTATCTTTCTGAGCAGGAACACCGTATGCATAATGAATACACTCATCATAACACAGCACAGTTGTGGTGAGTGTATACATAAGTAAGTGTCGGTGGCAGCTAATCAACAAAACAGATGGGAGCTGCAAATATGCGGTGCCATTTTATCTTATATGGCTAATTCTGCAGTTAAATACATACAGTATATGGCAACAACAATTAATGTTCAGTACCCAGATGGCAGCAATGTGCTGGTGTGACGATGCATCACAGAGTGCCGTGCATCAACGGTGTCAGTAAGAGTTGTATAAACAGATGTAGAATGCCTCAGACTGGCGGCCAATGTTTCAACTGGTGGACCTATCTTTGCCAAGAGGTGTATGACATTGTCTTCCAAGATAAAATGATCTCACTCGCAGATAGTGCGTGTATGGACAGGCAGCTTCAGCCTCCAAGCGGTGGGGTTGTCATGTGTGGTGCACATTTGCAATGTACTATTTAAGCTGCAGTCTTTCCAGATTTTTGCCTGTGAGCCATGAAAGTTTAGTTACACACAGCAAGATTCTCCAAGCAAGCAGCCTTTCTGTATATCAATGAGAAGAGACCACAATGTCAATCTAAAGCACTTCTTATGCTGAATAATTGATGCATGCAGGAAAACAATTTGAATAGGCAAATTAGCTAGTCAAAAATCTGCGAGAAGAGCAAGCTCTGTGAAATAAAGAAACCAATGTTACCTGCACGTTCAAGTGACAACAGTGAAAACAGTTGTGAAGTGTTAGCTTTATTTCAAGGAACAATAATAACCGTCTTGTGCTTACAGCGTTAAGCTACAGTCACAATTATAACTGTGCAAAATACACACTGGTATCTTTGTTGTGTACGTTGTTACATTGTGACATTTGGAAATTTGAGATCTTCTGTGGGTCACGGGAAAGAGAGATAAAAAAAAAAAAATGCTTGTTAGTACTGCCCAACAACCTCAAGAGGTAGAGAATGCAACCACAGTTGAGCGAGAATTAAAAAAAAAATTGCAATAAGGCAATGAAAACTGCAATACATGACACAACGCTACTGCATACATCCACCTTTAAACAGGCAAGCCATTTTGATATACGTTTTATCCTACAACACTAGTGCAACAGCGAAAGAAAAAAATGCACAAAGGCACACTCAACGCAACACATCAATGTGTCACTATTAAAATGTGGCACAACATCATAGGGATTTCTCCAAGACACTAAAAATTCACAAAGATACGCAGTTCATGCAGCCAGCCCAATCAAAGCACAATTGAAGAGCCTTCCTGTTCGTTCGAACTGTACAAGACCGAGACGTGATTGTTCCACTATTTGGACGCCCTTTTGTTCCACTAGAAATGCTTACCAACATACAATTGCACATGACCAAATAACCTAGCCCTCACTTCATTCAGCTCACAATGCAAACATTAATATATATAAAGCGACTTGTTTCAGGGAATGCCTGGTTAAATGTTCTAAACCTAAAGAAAAAAAAAAAGAAGCCTGGCAATTTGGCACAACTCATAAAACACGTGCTACTACAAGGCGTGGTTGGTGTACAATAAAACAATTTTCAACAAGAAAGTGTTCAGAACGACTGTGCTTTTGGGCAATACACATTCGGCAAAATAGTGTGCAGTAAAGAAACAGAGATACGAGAGTTGTGTCAAAGCATAGGTGTGCACACACGTTCACTGGAGCACACACGCATGTACACGAGACACATCTTTCCAGACAGCAAGAAATGGAAGCAAAGGTTACTCTGCACACGAAATGCAACACGGGGAAAGCGTGCGAGGCATCATATACACTGAGATGCGGGTAAAACAACTTTTCGGCCTATAGATTGCAACGTAAAGCTTTCTAGAGTGGCAAAATTCATCACACAAGGCTGGCTGCATGCAAAGCACACTCAAATGCCGGCCACCCTTGCTATCGCTTCCAACGTTTTGCGACAAACTACTGCTCTGAGCTCATGCTGTGAAAACATACAAAGTGGATGATGCAACAGCATATCGTAGGTGTGAACCAAGAACTGTTGCGTTGCAAGATTTATACAGAAAATTTTGAGCTAACACTCCTGAACCATAGCCCCAAAAATCGGTTATCTTCAACATTATTTTCTTAAATTTTAACATGATGTGGTCTGTGCTTATCAGAGATTCAAGTACATATTGATAACATCCCCCCCCCTTTTTTTGTATGTTTGAACACTGGTTCAGAGCAAGATGTTTTATCAGCCCGGACACCAAAGCTGCACCCTCGCATAGCTTGGCCTTAAACGTACAACGTATAATTTTTATTCGTATAACTCCGCAAAGCAGACCAACTTAAGGACGTATGCGATCAAACGATAATACTACATTCTGGAAACAAAAAATCATGGCGCTCCTGCCACAATCCGTCTGGTTCCGAAGTAACATTTCTAGGCTTGTGCGAATAGTAAATTTTAGGTTCGAAGCGAATAGTGATTTTGGTCGAATAATTTCGAATCGAATTCGAATAGTATATATCACATATTATAAAGAAAAATGAGCATATTTGTCATAACCCAACCAACCTGCACAACGTTTTTTTTTTTTTAAATTATAACAAGGCATGTGCAAATGTCACTTTTGGTTCAAAGGAAGTAGAAGCAACTTTTAATAGAAGCAGGATTTGGCTTTCGGTAGAATGCAAATAATAACCTATAAAATCTGTTACATTTTAAAATTTACTATACTTGGAGCATATAAGCCGGTATAACAAGTTTTTAAACTTAAAAAATGATGAATCGATGTGAGGGTAATATGTATGTTCATTTAGCCTTGAAGTGGGGCTTCGCGGCAGTACGGACTTTTCCTGAAAACGTGTATTCACGGTATAGCACCCCTCTACCGCAGTGAAACCACCTTTACGGGAGGTTACAAACAGACATTGCAAATTTTTTTTGGAAAGGTGTATTCACGGCATAGCACCCCTCCATTGCAGTGAAACCACCTTTGCAGGGGGTTATAAGCGGACTAATTAGACCTATTCGTTCATTTCGAATACTTCGAAATTTTCAGTAATTTAAATTCTAATCGAAGCGAATTCGAATACTGTATTATTCGTTCGAATATTCGAAGTGCTCGAATATTCGCACAAGCCTAAACATTTCTAATTGAGACAAAAAGGAAGAAAGGAAGTATACACAATGGCAAATGTTTCTATTCAGGGTACACTCTGTAGACACCACAGTGAGAAATCCGTAACCATGCGTAGTTTATTGCCTGTGTGTAGCGCTGAAAACTGCGCAGCTCTTGTGCGATTCTCGTGTAAGTGCAGCTTTGAAGATAATAGATAACGTGAACAAAAAGTAGTGTGCTGCTTGGTCCTGTATATTCATTTTTGCACAAGACCCACAGATTTATTTGGTGCTACAAAAGCTAAGAAACCCAACAAAACAAAAAAAAAATCGCAGGAGGGGGGACCAGGAAGTGAACAGTGTCCGGGATGTTTGTGCAAAGAGTGAATGAGACTTTGGATTTTGATGATAATGATCAATGGTTCAACTGTGGATGAAAGCCATGGTTACTATTAACTATTAGAACCTTCCTTCAAGGCTGACAACAGCGCTAACTTAATACTTGTATGCAGAAACTAGCGCTTACACACACGGACGGGAGAAGGCTGACACTTGGGAGTGTTCACTTGTGTTTGTTGCTTGTGCACTGGCTATGCCTTATAGGAGAGTAGCCTATATGCTGGCTATGCGTATGGGCATGGGGCTAACCCCATGCTCAGTGTGAAAAGATTTCTGCATACCAGAACAGTGCATGCAGCTCCACAAGATGTCGATTGCTTACGTGCGATCATTGGTTCACTGATCGGTCAGTAAGTTAGGTGCAAGACGACCATACTTTACGGATACCCCACCATTTCAGCGGCTGGAATATCCGCACATTGTCAGTTTACGTGCAACACCCAACCCCATCTCCAGCTGTAAGATGTGCAGGGAAACGCAAACGCTGCAACGATTCCAGAGAGACTGCAAAGCTGACATGAGTAGTACGACCACAGAGCATTGGATATGAGACAGAGATTGTCGTTCCTTGCATCCCCCCATGAAACACTCAAAACGCCAGCACAAGAACAGACACCTGCTTTACGTATTACAAGAATGTAGAAGTGTGCGAACATTTTTCTAAGCTTTAAGTGACAAATTGAACGCTTCCCTGATTTGAGGCAAAACGTTGACTAACGTAATCCCAGTGGCCACTGTTGAAACACGAAAAATGTGTCAACAGTGGCCATGAATATACTAAAAACTAAGTCATTCTTATAGAATGGCAGTAAGTGATTAATTAATGACTAATGAAACTGCTTCCCCACACAACCACCGCAGCTACTCTTAAAATGGAAAATTTGGAACAGTCCGCACCATCCGTCATTAGACTTGCCCAGAGCCAACGCCATAGTAGATGTTCAAAGGAAACGAACATTCAGCCATTTTGAACAAAAATTCTCAAATGCAATTGAATACCGTGCACCATTCAATTCGTATTAAAAATTTAAAATATTCACACACCCCCATTTTTGTTTCTATAACCAGTTTTCTGATCACAGCGTAAATATTTCACCTGCTGATGTGACAAGTAGTTGAGTTATTAATCTTAGCATAATATGAGACACATTGGAGAATGACTTACAAGAGGCTAATGTGTTCCCAAATTTCATGCTTCCATTAAAACGTTTCAGAGATGCGAATGTAGAAGCTCGCAAAAAATATCCTCGTGAGCAATCAATTGCCACTGCACATGATCATTTGACAACCAATATTGTATTAAGCAATGAGCACGATTATACATATTGTAGGCTTCATCAAGGTAGTTATTTATCAAGCGCAGCTCACACAAAACAATGATGGCCATTTAGAAGGCCGCATGGCAAGCTGCCTAGCCACGATCGAAAAAAAAAAAAAAAAAGAGCTTAGCATAGCCTTCCAATGTGGCTGTAATGCTGAACACAATCTTTCGCAAAGGAAATATCACTATGGAAAAAAATTAATTGACTATGATCCGTGCGCTTTCATTGTATAAGAGTACAAATCTAACATTCCTGGCAAGATAATGTCAGCAGCTGTGTGCAAAACAACTTTTGTCAAAATGAGGTGAAATAGAAACGGTGCATTCTAAATTTACAGTAGGAAAGTTGTGCAAGAAGTCACGTAAACAGACAGAAGTGCCAAGTTACAAATATAAACAAAAAACAAGCAAAAAATTTTTTGCCTTTCCTCAAGTACCTAGATGCACTTGAACCGTAAGACACGGACAATTACACAAACATAACGCAGGTACTACAGTCACACGCCAATTCAGCTCAGAGTTTATAAAACATGGATTTCATCAAATCTGACGCCAAACTGCTCGCTTTCTTCTGTTAAGCCCCCGTAGTGAAATTTTATCTGTACACTTTCCCACAATCTTATAAGCTTTGCATACTAAGGCCTTCCATTTCAACTCCTGAAAGAATTGATAAAATATTCGGCAAAAATTGCATACAATTTCTATAAAAGTATGAAAAGAAGCAGGTGGTATTATTGGACTACTACATACAGAACATCTCACAGAACAAACAAAGAAAAAAAAAAGGATACTCATTCAAACAACTCACTTTCCATAACATACGGACACTCAACTCAAATCACTCAACACCACATGGAAAGTGCGGGGGAGGGAAGCTTTAGGGTATGCAGTTCAACGAACAGCTGCGTTCGAGTAACAGCGTGCAGGATGAAGCCGCACTTTCTCAAGCACTGTTGCAGCCGAAGTTATGAAATCCCACATGTTGATCATGCTGCAGCGTGTTCGAATGATATCGGAGCACTCCTGCTATGGAACAGTGTATACTATAACCATGTAGCAGTTTGCTGCTAGCTAGAAGAAACAACACCCCCCCGTGTTACGCACCACCTTTTTAGCACAGGCTCTTGTGGAACAGTTCTAGTACGTGACAGATGGCCACTTTCCTCGTGCATGCCTCACAGCTATCACTAATAATCATGAGGCTTCGCTTCCTGTCAAGCTTGTGGCTCCTTGCTAAAGAAAAAAAAAAAACAATTGTTCACATGATGGATTCACTGGTACTGCCAGACAAACCCACAAGAAAGCCACTGATGGTAGAAGCATTACATAACAAAGCGATGCACACACACAAAAAAAAGGTGTTCCAAATCCAGTCTAGCCTCTGCAAGCGATGAAAAATCTTCAGAAAGTTCGTTCAGTCACACCCAAGGTGGTCTTCAAAAAGAAATCAAAACGCACACTCAACACAAGTACACAACAGATGCACACGCAATATAAGGTAAACGAGCATGACCCCTCCCCCCCCCAGCCCACCCAGATACAAAACGTAAAAATATGAGGGGACGATCAGTCGGGCGTCGCTAATTCACGTTTGGCAAAGAACTCCTTTGTACTTTGTGTGCTTTGATGACCAGGCTTGATGTGGTGGCTCCTTCTCCGTCCAGATCCAGCTTGCGTTTGCACGCCCTTGGTTGTGCCGACTTGTCGACGGGCGCCGTCTTGTTTGAGGGCAATGTCTCCGTGGTTACTTCTTCAAATGACAAACACTCAGAGTCACTCAGGCTCGGAACGATGTTCTCCGGTGGAGTTCCGTAGCACGCGGGTACCAGCTTCACTTGTCCCTCACCTGAGTGAAACAACGCAGAGTACCTGAGCTAGCATTCGGTTGTAGCAAAGAAATCGACATATTAGGCACTGTTACTAGGCTTGCACGAGTGGTAACTTTGGTATATACAGTAAAACCTTGTTGATACGTTTCCGAAAAAAAAAAGCGGAAAATAAACGTACAATCTGGGAAAACAACGATCCGAATCCAGTAAAAATTGAGGCTGACAAGCCCATATTGAGGTGCAAGGGCAAAAAACATTTATTTCTTAAAAAACATCGAGGGACTCTTCGATTTTCAAACTCTAGCATCTCACTGGTAGCCAGAGGTCAGCCAGCAAGTTCCGGTCCTGACTGGAAATAACGTCATGGTCACGTGTGCTGAAATCCTGAGACAACCCGAATATTGCAAAATCGAACTCTGTAAACATAAAGAAACGCTGCCGCCGTGTCAGCAGACGAAACTTTGTGCCGCATGAGTGTCGGTTCTTTCTACATTGCCGCTTGGAAATATGGGGCTAGGTTTGCCTAAAGTCACTGGAATGGGAAAAGTACCGCGTTCCTTTTCTCTTCGCCGCCGCGCCTTTCGGCGGCTTCGCCACATAAATGGTCCAGCTCGCTCGCCTCGCTAGTGTCTCTCGGCCGCAAACGCACGGCGCTTTGGAGGGCGATTGTTTTTATAGGCTCAGGAAAGCGTGCAGGAACATTACGACATCCCGTATCGTTTTGAGACTTCATCGAAAGCCTATCGAGGCATCGAAGAATGCCCGGCTGCTGCGCTTTTGGGTGCAGCAACCAGCGGGAAAAGGGCAAGGCCCTCTTTGCCATTCCCAGCGGGAAAAAGGCTGCCAAGCGACGGGCTTTGTGGCTGCACAGAATAAGGTGGGAAAAATTTGTTCCCACGACTGATATCCGCCTTTGTAAGGTAAGCGCGTCATTGAGAATTCGCGAATGTTGTTTCGGAGAATGTTGCGCCTACCCTGAACTAGTGCAGCTTATTTCGCGTGGTTGTCGCAGGAGGTTCATGCACAGTAACATTGCAGGGGGCTCTTTATTATGTTTGGCAAAATTGACGCCTTTGGGCTCACATATAATGATCAGCGCGCCATTAAAACTGACTGCTACAGATTGGTACTGCCTGACGTGACTGTATGACGAACACAAATAACATGTGGTAGCATGAAAATAATGGCTGATGCTCTTGCGGCCGGTTCGCTTGCTTGATATGCACCAGAATCAGTATTGCGTGACGTGACTGTATGACGAACATAAATACCCTGCGGTAACATGAAAGGAATGGTACGCATGTCATGTAAGGCATGATTTACATGCCATGCTCATGATGCCCTCGCGGCCAGTTCGCTTGTTTGATATGCACCAAAATCGGTATTGCGTGACGTGACTGTAATGACGAACATAAATACCGTGGGTAACATGAAAATATTGGTACGCATGTCATGTAAGATCTAGTTCACTATACATTGCATGTTTGACATGCATGCATGTTGAATCACAACGCGAATGAAACGTACGTATATTCTGGTATACACAACGCATGACCTGTAATTTATGTTCGTCACGCCCCAAGTCATGCCATACCAAATTTGCTATACATCCAGTTAATAAAACGACGGAAGCGCGCCAAGACAGTGTAATGGAAATCATGCCGTAAATGTCATGCATATTATTATTTCTTGCTACCACCTGTCATTCATGATCGTGATACAGTCAGGGCGCAGTACCAATTTTGGTATATATCAAGCTAACAAAATGCCGCGAGCATACCGAGAGCGTGCCATCCGAGACACGTCATACATGACACACAAGTCATGATTTTCACGTTACCGCTTGTCATTCGTGTTCGTCGTATAGTCACCTCACGCTATACCAATTTGGGTGCATTTCAAGCTAGGGAACCGCCCGCCATCGCAGCATGAGCGTGGCAAGTAAGTCATGCCGTACATGACATGGAAGTCATGATTTTCATGTTACCACTTATCACTAACGTTCGTCATACAGAAATAGCTCGTCATAAAAATTTTGGTATATATGCATTTCATTAAACGACCGCGAGTGCCCCGAGACCATGTCATGTAAATTATGTTTTACATGGCATGTCTGTCATGATTTGCACGTTATAACCAGTCACTTATGTTCGTCATACACCCTGTCACGCCATACCAATTTTGTTGTGTATCAAGCTATCGAAGCGGCCGCGAGTGCACCATGAGCGTGGCATGTAACTCATGCCGTACATGGCATGCATGTCATTATTTTCATGTGATCACCTGTAATTTTATTCGTCATACAGTCATGTTATGCCATACCAAATTTGGTGTACATCCATTAACGAGAGATAGATAGATAGATAGATAGATAGATAGATAGACAGACAGATAGATAGATATATAGATAGATAGATAGATAGATAGATAGATAGTCGCAGAAATTCGCTAAGAATGCTTCGCATTCAATAAATGCAGACAGGCGAGCGAGCGCAAATGCCGCGCAGTTCGCATTTCTTTATCGCGTTAGCACGCGTGCGTGCGCATGTAGCCAAGTGAAAACTGCCGCAGTTTCTTTCCTAATCAGTCAGAGACAACGGTATGCTTCATTCGGGCTGCAAAAGCGCACGCAATGCGTAAAACATGCGTTACTCCGCGTCAAATCAACACCGCCGCCGCCGCTTCGGCCGCGCTGGACCAAATATGGCGGCGCGCAGGACGGTCGCGGTACTTTTCCCGTTCCAGTGACTTTAGGTTTGCCGAAGAGCGGAAGTGATATTCTCGAGCATACGCATTTGGGATACGATCACGTGCGACTCGCCCCGACCGTGAAGTAAACTGCCGCCCCGCTAAAGGCTTAACAAGCTGAACTCTTCGCAGTGCACGTAACAATCGCGGTACAACACGATATGCGAAATCTCGCGAAAGTGATAAGCATCCCCAAAAGCGACAGCTGCTTGCTGCTATCACATACTACATGCACACTCGCGCTGATCAGTTTGAGTCCTGTCGTAACTTGAGACATGCGCTGGTTGTTTGCCGCCACTGGTAATCACACCATCTCGCCCAGCGGAATGGGCTTTAAAAGATAATGCCAGGCGTAATGACAACCGAAGGCGAAGGCCCCAAGCGCCCGCATTGCGATCCGTCGAGTCCTCACAAAGATGGCGGCCAGCACGCATCTCGTTTGGGGTCTGATAACCAGAAACCTCCAAGATATCTTCCAGAACAAATTTTTTCTGGCAGCTTCTGACGACCCGCTGGTAGGCAGAATTGTCCAGCCAGAGAAAAATGAACGCCGACTGGAATTGCGCCGCGCAATGGGCGGAGCAACCGGCAAACGCACGCGCTCCGGGAGAAAAGGGTGGGGGAAATTATCGGCCATATTCACTGGGCACAATGGCGGCGTTGCTATGGTTACTTGTCGCAGCGTGTCATGCAGCGGCGGTGGCATGTGCGTTTCCATAGGTCTTGTACCGAACCATGATGGACTGGAGGAGCAACAGCCTCCATTCTTTGGACCACATTGTTAACTCGATTCTACCGCGCCCTCGATTGTAACGCGCACCTGTTTTCCGTGACCAAAAAAAAAAAGTAATACATCGATTGTAACGCGCACCATTTTTCGTGAGAGAAAAGAACAAAAAAAGTACGTAGGAGTCAAACTTCGCACATTCAGAAGAACAGTATTTGGGTTTAAAGAACTGAAGTTTCAAAAAGTAAAACACAAAGTCAAAAAGCGGGCCTTGCCGCTAAAACTGTCACTACGGACAGCGATACGAGTCGCGTAATGGATCAGTCCTCGTCGCTGTCGGACAACTCCTTGTCGCTGTCAACACTCTTCGATTTCGGGAAACCGGCCTGCTTTGGTCCACTGAAACCTTTTCGTGAAGCTTTGCTGTAAAAAATCTTCTGCTTCTGTTGCGCCAGTCTCGCACGCACGTTTTGGGAACTCCGAACTATATCCGAACGACCGCGATGCGGCCCGATTTCGTTCGTCTCTCTGCACATGTAATAACTATTTTAAATGCGGCATCGTGGTACACTCGTCGAGTATTTGGAGTCGGCACTTCCATGCCGATGCGAACGCAAAACGGGATGACAATCCTCAGCACACGTACGAACTGAAAAAATGGCAGAAATGGCCAAGGCGCGTAGGAGGCGGCCATTTTGAAATGTCGATGGCAATACGATAACCGAGTTTCTTTTTTTTCGGTACTCGATTCTAACGCGCACGCGATTTTTGGACCGTTTTTCCGGAAAAAGGTGCGCGTTAGATTCGAGCAAATACGGTAGTTTCCCCTACTGTTGTTGTAGCCATGGGGTCTCAACAAACTGTGTGAAACGAGTGCATGTATGTACCGTGCTACGGATGAAGGATTTGCAATGCTCAGCAAAATCGTGCCAAGTGCTACAGAAAATACCCTTGGGGTCTTTTTTTCTCTGTTTTTTTGAAAACCGTTTGCAGATTTTGACGGCCAGCGTCACTGCCTGCCTTCGGTCGTGTGTGGTAGAGCGGCGATCGAGCCATTCGGAAGACAAAGCAGAGAAGCGCGGAGAGGGGAAAGGCACTGCGGAGAAGCCGCCTTGCCGCGCGTGGGCTGTCTGCCACTTCGCGCTTCACAAGTACACGAGAGGGCCCTTTTTGCACACTGAATGAGAGTTTCGGAGTACGAAATGTATCATACGAACAGTTTTCCGCGTGTGGAACGTGCTGCCGAATAATAGTTTTACGGGAACGTATTAACCAGAACGTCTTACACACAGCTGTAATTGGGTTATTTTAATTTTTCGCGATTTCGAGCGTAGGAGCAGGGAAATCGTACTAAGTGGACGTATCAACGAGGTTTACTATACATAAAGCAACAAAAGGCTAGACAGCAGTTTGAGTGTGTCAAGATGTAGGTGTCCAACTGGACAGCGCAGGGCAGTAAGTATTGTACAATGAATCTCAGTGACAACGAACCGGCTGCTACAAAATTTGGTCGATGTAAGTCGCGAATAGACCATTTTTCAAGCGATCCCAGGGACCCCCGCGGCTGCGCGCGAAGCACTATGGGAAAAGTGTGTACAGTGAGCCGCTCGGCTGTTCTTGTCGCTCGCTTTCGTTGGTGCCGTGGGGGCACCAAACAAAAAAAAACAGTCACCGCTGGTTGACTATTATAATCCTAATACGACACATGTCCGAACGCACCTGCATGTATCTCTACGCATGAAATGCGAAATAAATGATGCAGTCAGTAGGTATTACCGAGCGGATGTATACCGGATGTAGCAGTTAAGCGGCATGCGAGTTTTCACGTGCCGATACATGCCGTCAAAAGTGCTATCGTGAGCAATGTGAGCTGGAACACCGAATTCTTATTATTTCAAAGATTACTTGTTCACAAGCGCTATATAGCAATTAATGGCATAGCGGCTCGTGATCGGGTTTAACCAAACTGTAGAGAAGTGTTATAGTGCTCAGGTATACAGATGTATTTGATTTTATTGACAAGTCACGCGCTGTTCAAAGAAGTGAAACATTCTAAACGTGTTTAAAGAAAAGGGATTGGGACTAGAATCACTTGCGAGATGCTTGCTCTGATAATTCGCAGTTTCTTGATACATGCTTGAAGTTTCACTATGGAACATTTGCGGGCAGTAGTAGGGCCGCAAATAGCCCGCAATTTCGCGTCGGCGCATCGAATATTGTTAAACGAGGAATTGTGATGTCATGAATACGCACGGCATTGGAAAAAAACCTTGCGCACATAAGATGAGCAGTAGTTTCTAGCTGCAAAGTGATCAAAGCGGGACATCTGCGTATCGTTGTATTGGTTTGCAAAAATTGTTCGCATAGCAAAGAAAAATTAACACGGACGTCCTCCATCCGTAAATAATGAAGAAAACTATAAATATTGCAGTTAGGGGTGTGTGAATATTCGAAATTTCGAATATTTTCGAATAGTGTTTGCTATTCGATTCGATTCGCACTGAAATTTTACT